>NC_065555.1:28839023-29140835 GCF_022605725.1 Anthonomus grandis grandis
ACAAAACACAAACAACAATTTAGAGGTAATGTTCATATTCCGAAGATCGGCGTTGACTGGCTACACGACACTTTACTTGAAATAAATCCGAAAACAAGTCTGACTATCAGATGACAATCAGAAATTTGTGTAAGAACATCAAACTTTTGATTTGAAACCGATCAGAAGTTTCTGTGCGAACGCATTTTACTCTATTGCGCATGTGTATTTGTCGAAAACTTGTTTCTTACTGCTGTGAGAACAAACCTAATGTGACAAGCTTACTCAAAGGGCAATTATCTTCATCATCTGAGCTTTGGTAGCCGGGAGATGTGAGATGATGATCTGTATGGGCCTGATAGCTGGTAGATGGCTGAACATCATCACTAGAACCTATGGTTGAGTGATTACTAGGAATAGCAACCGGAATTACATTCTTAGTTAAGTTTGGCTGATTTTTTTCATAAATGATAGAGGGAAGACCATCTTTATTTGCATTTGCTTGTGATTGAGGAACTTGCTGATCCTCCGTTAGGTTTATGTTTTTTGTTTCTGCAGCAAGAAAATCGACATCTGTAAAGTTCTCAGAGTTGAATGGCTATATGCCGCATTTCCGAAATCCGTTAATCGCTGTAGGCATAGTGGCAGCTTGTATGAAAGCTTTACCAAAAATTTCGCTAATTTGGAACATGCTAATAACTCTACCTGGATTAGAGCCATGCTGTTGCAGCTTGGTCATAATATACACTCAAAGGCTTCATAAAAGAAACATCCAACGGCTGAAGCCGATGAGTGCAGTGAGGTGGGAAGCAGATTATAATCACACCGTTTTCTCTAGCAACGTCTATAAGTTCGATGTTCTTGTGCGTAGAGTGGCCGTCGAGTAAAAGTAGCACCGGGTTATCTTTAGTTGCTCCACTGAATTGGCGAGAGCTTTGAACCATGAGACAAATATGTCTGCTGTCATCCATCCACTGGCATTGCAATGAAAAGTTGTTCCTGGTGCCGAGTTATTCATTAATTTGGCTTTCATCCGTTTCCGAGGAAAGATTAGCATCGGGGGCATATGGTAATTCCCTGCAGCGCTAACACAAATCTCGACCGTAACTGTTTGTCCTCGTTCAGCTGAGGATAGCGACCCAACTTACTTCCTACCCTTGCGTGAAATTATCTTTGACTTTGTTTTTGAAACCGAAGAGACTCCCGTTTCATCACAGTTATAAATCCTATCTGGTCCTAGTTTATAGTTATCTAAAACATCACCCAAAAGCTTATAAAATTTTGTGACGGAAATTTTATTAAAGCCCATAGCCCTAGTAGCTGAGGTTGCCTCAGGCTTTCTTATAGATAAATCACTGTGACGTTTTAAAAATCCTTGAACCCAGTCAACACCGACGAGTTTGGCTGTTTCATTAAATCTATGTTTCTTGCCATTTTTGACGGCCAGTTGGTATGCTAAACTTCTCAGTTCCATTATGCTAATTTCAAATAATCTTGCTTTTATTTCTTTCAAATATCCGACCAATTCATTTTCTTCCTTTTCAGTGAAAACAGTTGTAATTGGCCCTAAAGGTAGATCCAATTTCATTTCACCTTTGGTTTTAATAGCGTTGACATGTTTCTCCAACATTGTTTGTGGCACAGAGTATTGCGTCGCAGCTTTACGATAACCCATTTCTTTGGTCAAAACTTTTTCAATCGCTTGTTTCATGCTTTCCTTGGTTTCCTTTCATTTTTTCTTTTCATAATTGCAAACCATTCTGCTGCAAATAAAATAATATTTTAATTGACCAATATTTAACTAATCAATTTTTCCGTTGAATTTTTCATGAAAAAATATATTGGCGCAAGATGGGGTACTTGGATACCCCATCTTGCCTCAAATAGAGTATCCTATCTTGCCCCAAAGCACGTGTTTTTCAAAAGGTATTTTCTTACCTTTTATAGGCGAATATAACCAACAATTTTTTTTGTGAAAAGATGCTTCTATGCAGGTACACTGCAGTAGGAATAATAAGTTTTACTTTAACTTCCTGCACACTTTATGGCAAGCGATATAATATGCCATAAAATAAGATCAACGAAGGTCAAAATGGTAAATTGGCTGTAACTCGAGCAGACGCGCACCGAACGAATGTCTCGGATGCACTGAGCGCGGGTATTATCCGGACATGTGACTCTAGGTAATAAAGGTGGTCACACAATTTTAGGTTTTGATGTAATCGGGGTACCCCATCTTACCTCATGATCCCGTCTTGCCCCTAGTTCCCCTTTGACTCTAAAACCGACTTTTTTCTGATTTCTGGAGGATCCGCCTCCACCCAAGTCTTCTATTCTCCCTAGCTGTTTGACAGTTTTAACCCTCCATTAGTCGCGTGGATATTTGTAACGCTAAGAGTCGCGCGGATGACAGTTCCAGTTATTATTTTTCAAAAAATGATTTACAAACGAAAAGTTTAGTGGAAAAATGTTTTATTTTATATTAATGTTGGATAATATAAACTAATGAATCAACTTGATAAACTGATTTTGATTTTAATAGAACTACAATTAATTATAAATAAGTAACCAAAAGTACTATAGTAAATATAAGTATTTACTGATTCTCAACACAACTGGTACAAATATTTTTAAGGTGGTCTAGACAGGCCCAATTATTACATTTGTAACACCATTTTCTGCTTATTTTATTACGTTGCCTCCCACACTGATAGCACCGTCCTCGTGAACCGGTTTTATCAAGTTGTGCACTGCCTCCTCCTGGATCCCAACAAGTAACTTCTGCGAAGTTCCCTTGGGAGGGTTTCGATGCTCGCCCTCCGTTCTATTTGTGGTTTTATTAGAGCCCAACTTAGATTTTCTAGAAATTCAGCTCTTTTGGTATTTGTTGTTGAAGCTGCACAATGGTGCTTATAGACACAAAACGAATTTATTGCCGCTATGTTCAGAAAATCATAAAACAGTACCATGGGCCATCGTCTTGTACTGCGTTGCACGTTATTTTTTTGACACAATTGATCCAAAAGGTCAACCCCAACTTTTGTCATATTATAAAAAGTGACCATTTCTGGCTTTTGTGCTTCGCTTGTTGAACCATCTATGGCTCCATCAAAAAGCATTGTAGATAATATTAGAACTGCTTTACCTTTTTTGGGGCAGTAGGATGCCAGACTACAATCTTTCTGAAATCCAAAGATTGACGAATTTATTTGTCGGCTCTTGTTTGGTAAAAAGTCTTTGGGTATTTCCCTCTTATTTTGACGCATAGTACCAACATACGTGAGGTTTATACTCTGTAGCTTTTTTGCTAAGGAAAGGCTAGAAAACCAGTTATCACCAGTAATGTTCCTATTTATTCCTCTTACTGGTTCCACTAAACGAAGGACGATATCTTCAGCCGCATTGCTAATGCTATATGGCCCATCTGGCTGCTTGCCAACATATGGTTCTAAGTTTAGCGTGTAAGCTGTTTTTTCGAGTCGACAAGCGCAAAAACCTTCAAACCATATTTGGCAGGTTTACTTGGAATATATTGTCAAAATGGACATCTTCCTCGAAATGACAATAGCTGCTCGTCGACAGTAAGATATTCACTTGGACAAAAATACTTCTGAAAATTTTTATTGAACAGTTCCATTATTTTTCGAACTGGTGCTAGTTTATCAAGAGCCTTTCTTTGTTCCCTATCCCGAATGTCATCAAACCTTAGACATCTCAAAAGAAATCTAAAACGCCTTTCCGACATACATAAATAACATGATTCGAGACCGTTGCCTTTTGAATTGTCCCATAATTTACTGACATTTTTTTTAGAACAGCGTAAAGATCCAATAAGGTATAACAAACCGATAAAAGCTCGAGCCTCTAAAGCATCAGTCTCCCTAGCATCTCTTTCCTTTCCAAATTTAGCACGAACTTTCTGGATATAAATATTTGTTGATTCTACAATGGTCCCAATAATGTCCTCGTCCAAAAATAAATAGTAAATATCAATTACTGAATTTTCTTTTCTTGGACCTGGCAAGTGCGTTATAATATTGCAAGGCCGTGTTCTAACATTGAGAGGAAAATTACCTTTTCTCCACCTCGTCATTCCATCCTTGGCAAGATATGTATCATTATCCAGCATCTCTTCATTTTCATCGTCCAGACTTTTCTCGTCAGCTCCCTGTTCACTATCTGTATCATGTTCGCTCTCATATACAAAATCATTATCCGATTCGCTTTCGTTTTCTTCTGGTTCACTTTCATCTTCCTCCATTTCATTATACTATTACAACCATTTCATGGGATCTTTGCTACGTTTGTCTCTTGATCTTTTTGGTTGTGACATTTTCGAAAATCTAAAAAAAAACAGATTTTTTACAATTTTTACAGTAAAATATTATACACATTGTGCCAGTTAGAAATTACAATGGCCAATTTTTGCGCCAATGCGTGGAACAGAGACGGGAGACTGTAGAAAGCAAGATAGAACTTTGCTCCGCCATCTATCGTATTTGTTTACATGCATGCGTTTTTTGTCTAATCTCGATCTGTCTCTGTTTTACACACTGAAACTCAATTGATAGAATCCATCTGGCAAAACGTGTATATAACCCTACATTTTGTCACTGAAAATAATATACATATTTTACATAAAAAAGTATCAATTTCAAAAGAAATTAGACAATGCAAACTGCGATAATAGTAAAAACAAATAATACTACCAAAATCCAATTTGATAGCACTATTAGTCGTGCGGATGACCAATGTCATCCACTCTCAAATATGTGTGAAAACCCAAACAACTGTAACGAGACGACAACAACTAATAACTGATACACGTACCTAAATCACTTGTAGGAAGGTACATAGAAGCTCGCGTGATAAATCCTAACCAATGAAATGCAGTTTTAGACTAATGAGGCGTGGATGACCAGTGTCATCCGCGCGACTAATGAAGGGTTAAAAATAATATATTGCTCAGGAAAGAGCTCAGAGTGTGAAATGTCGGTCTGGAGCAATTTTTACTCGCTTCAAAAATTTTCACACTCATGTTGTTGTCATAATGATGATGTTTTTAAAATGCCTGCAAATCGTTCAGAAGAGTATCATTAAAATTATTTATAAAAAACCTAGACTTTATTCCTCAGATCTACTGTACAGTGAAACTTTTCGATGTTCGTCAAATATTTTTTTATAATATTTTAACATATTTACACAAATATAAGTCAAACATTTCATTAATTACGTATCAGTATAATACAAGAAATCGTCAACAGAATTCCTCACAAACCACTAGAGCTAGGAAGGCAATAGGGCAACATTGTTTTACTTATCTTCTTGCCAGATGTTATAATTTTTTACCAATAGAAATGAGAGGTGTTATTCTAGGTAGCAACTCATTGGGATTGGTTAAAAGTAGGATCAAAAAATTTATTATCCTTCAAAATAGACAGCTTATTGATGGTTTGGTAAATATTAGAAATTAACATGTCCACTTATATGGCCCTTTAATTTTAATCTTGATCTGTGTCTTGCTTTGGTGCAGTACGGTAATAACAGTTTTTCAAAGGACTACAAAATACAGTAGGTCTTTAGTTTGGTAATCTTGTTATAAAAATGTTTTCTTGAATTGTTTGATTTTTTTTTGTTTTGATTAGTTTTATGAGTTTTAATTAATTTTTATGCGTTGCAAATAGTATTGCAATTGCAATAGATTTATAGTTTAGATTGTTTGTTTTGTTTTGCAATTTAGGTTTATATTAAGGCAAAAAAAATACCAGCAAGTCCTTGCACAGCGTACTAGCTCCTGAGGGCTTATATTGCATTTTAAAATAAACATTATTATTATTATTATTATGTCAGAACCGCAAACAGCGGCAGATGTTAAAAACGTGTATGTTTTTGTACGTAACACTTTGACGTTCTGTTAAGATGGCGATAGATAAGACGAGGTGATTGATTTATTTTGTTTTTTTGTAGCATTAAAGGGCCTAACATGCTCATACTTAATTATTAAATTTGCTTTACCATTGGATTGCTACTGTTCTAACTCATCCTTGACTTTACGAAGATCACTTCTTTCGGCAGGACTGAAATCGGCTTTCACGTAGACTCTCCTAGTAGAACCGAATTTCTTCCGAAACTTCAAGATGACTGGATAGACCTATTTTAATGCACTTACGCCCATTACTATTAGGTTTACCCAGCTTGATTACTTCACTGACTTGCATTTGTTTACCAGTAACTTTGCTTAGTAGATTGGATACTTCAGTAGCTTCAGACTCGTTAAGCATTCATATCATGTTAAGGAGCATAACATTGCTCATGCGTTTCTAACATTCAAGCACCTCTTGCATAAAATTGCTGTCTTTAGATTCTGGTTGCAACTAGACTCTTAGGTAGCGTTGTGAAGTCATCAATTTAAATTAAATCGTTTATTTCCATCGACATCATAACAATGTATAGGAATTGTCAATAACAAAACTACAATGCTAATAAAAATACTATAAAAATTACAAAAATATCAAAAGAAAAATAAATTAAACTAAATCTAGTCAATTAAGTGAAAGTATTTTGTCAACGAGTAAAAAAGACCGTCAGCTAACATGGTCCTAAGAGTTTTCTTAAAAACTAGAAAAGTTTTAGCTCTCTTTATTCTACATGGGAGATGATTAAAAATTTTGAAGTAGAAGTAACTTCTGGACCATCCTGTACCTGCGACAACCGGGTAATGGATGTATAATTTATCTACATTTCGGGTTTTACAAAAATTGAAATCTCCAGATCTCATGTGGTTGGAAATATTTCTATGTATGACTATTCTTGACATGCGCACTGCAAGATATAAATGTTAATATTAGTAATTTTTTTTATTTTTTAAAAGTACCAGTGCAAGTTAATCGCTTATGACTTATTAGCACTCTCTCAATACTGGACTACCCCAAGCTAACAAGTCATAGGATAGAGTAGAATCCACTTAGGCATAATAAAACCTTTTAAGTGTATATGCATTCACATAGTCCCGAAGCTGTAAGAATGCATTATTGCTGTGTGAAAATCTATTGCACACAGATTACACCTAAAAAACCCACGATAGATGTCTTTTAATTACAATTCCCAAGAACTTGGTGGAGTGTTGTAGGATGCTTGATAACTCCTCTCTAACGAGTAAGCTCCTGTCCTGAATAGCTCGAATCAGATTGAAAAAAATAAAATTGGGTTTTAAACTTTCAAAACAACGATCACTTTTCTGACACCACCCTGCAATATCAGCTATACACTTGGTAGCTTTAGAGTGGATAGATTGGTAGTTAGTACCCAAGACAGCTGATGATGTATCGTCGACAAAAAATGTTGTAAAGCTGTCATTAATCTGGATAGGCAAGTCATTAATAAAAATTAAAAACAAAATGGGCCCAAGAATACTTCCTTGTGGAACCCCCATCACAACAATTGCCCAATCATCATCATTGTTTTGTATGTCATTATACTGCGCTAACACTATTGACTCGTAAGCTTGTATTAGATTGCAAATAAATTTTTTTCTTGAAGGCATTCAATTTGCCTTTGAAGTATTGGGATGAGTTTTAGACCATAATGAATCATGACCTTTAAAGCACGTTGTCATTCCGGTGAGTTGGGCGTAACGCGATAGTAGAACTACTGTCTATTGAACTAAGTCCTACTCCTGATATTAAGTTTTAGCCTATACTCTATGCTTTTTTCCTCCACACTTTTTATTATATATTCCATTTCTTCTTGATTTGAAGCGATTATCAAAATATCTCGGGTTACTAACTTTCTAACCTCTAACTGATATTTCACCCCTCTATGTCTGGTATCTTAGGTATAATGTATTCGCTGTATAATGGAACTCTGTTCAATATCTAACAGAGTTGGAGAGATTACGCAGAACATTTTTCCGCAGCCATTGCTCCGAATGTTATTTTTCTCAGACAACTAATTTTCTCAAAGTTTATTTTTAATCTAAGCACTCATTTCCCGAACAATTAATTTCTTAAATCTATTTTTTCTATACTTTTTTGTCGAAATCACTTTACCGAATTTTATTTATCCCGATCAACTATTTGTGTCGAGGAGAGATGGCGTCGTAACACCACGTCATCTTCCATTTTCATATTATTGACAAAGCTATGTATTTGGAGCAGAATCTGTGGATTTATTCATCTTGAACTGTCTTCAAAACGAATAAATCTTTCGTCTTTTATTAAAGATGTTAGCTTCTCAGCATCTCTAAAACAAGCGGAAACACAGGTTTAGGCTATAGTCCATTTCTTAATCCGTAGGAGCACACGAAAGGGTCGATAGCCATAAAACGGTCGTAAACCATTGGCGTCCCACTTTTCAAGTACATTAAGACCTGAATGTTTTCATTTGTTGGGTTTATTTAATAGTGCAAGAAATAAGCCAATTTTAGCCATAAATTCTTTGAATTACTTAAGTACCTAATGAACAAGTTCTTTATAACCCTTATAAGTAGATATTGTCTAGGTAGGTAAATATGGAGGTATAAGTATTATAGGTACCTAAATTGTGCAATCTTAAATGCAAACAGGTAGTTATATTTTATGGTATATAATGTAGATATATCCCAAAAACCTAATTTATTTTTCAGTATTGTTGCGCATTTGTTGTAAGAATGTCAAAGTTTAGCCCCGTAGTGTGTAAAGGTGCTTTAGATTTTAAAGCAAGGACTATAGTACTTGCTTTAACGTACATGATGCACTTGTGCATCAAATGCCTCTAAGTACTGTTAGAAATCTAGTTTCTACATGTGCCAATATGACAGGCATAAGTAAAGCAATAATTTACAGACTTCTTAGTGACAGAAAAAGTGAAAACCGTGAGAACTTGCCTAAGAAGAATGTAAAGAAAACTGCCGGTAGGAAGCTGATAGCAGTTGATGAGACAGCAAAGCATATCATCAGGAGGACAGTACATTCATTTTATTTTAAGAATGAAATCCCAACTATCGACAAAATTTTGACACTTATAAAAGAAGACGAAAATGTACCAGAAATGGGAAGAAAAAAATTATGGAAAATTTTAAACGAATTACATTTTTCTTGGCAAAAGCAAAAAAGAAAATCTATTTTAATAGATAAAGAAGAAATAGTCTGTTGGAGAAGAAAGTATTTAAGGCAAATTAAGGAGCATCGAAAGGAAGGAAGAAACATTTATTATTTGGATGAAACCTGGCTTAACGAAGGACACACCGTGAGTAAGTGCTGGCAGGATAAAAATGTTGGAAGCTCCCATCAGGCTTTTTTAGAATGTTTATCGACTGGCTTGAAGTCTCCTTCTTGTAAGGGCCACAGATTAATAATTACACATATTGGGAGCTATAAAGGATTTTTAAATGGCGGTCTGTTTGAATTCTAATCGAAGTCAACTAAAGATTACCACGAATAAATGAACGCTGATGTTTTTGAAGATTATTTTTCCGAAATGATCAAGTCAATTCCCGAAAATTCAATTATTGTTATGGACAATGCTACCATTTACTAAGCTACCATTCAAGATTAATAGAAAAATTACCATCATCCTGCTGACCAAAAGGGGAAATAAAAAACTGGCTTACCGAAAAAGAAATACCTTTTGGAGATGACGCGGTAAAAGCAGAGCTTCTGACAATAGTTACAGAAAATAAATCAAAATATAAAAGACACGTTGTTGGCGAAATAGCAAAACAACACAATATAACTGTACTTCGTTTGCCACCTTACCATTGTGAGTTAAATCCTATAGAGTTAAATTGGGCTCAAGTAAAAGGATTTTTGGCTAGAAATAATAAAACCTTTAAGTTGAAAGATGTAAGAGAACTTCAAAAAGCAGCAGTGGATAACATTACCCAAGAAAACTGGAGCAATGCTGTGAATCATGCTATAAAAGAAGAAGAAAAGATGTGGACCCTCGATAATCTTCTAGAAGAAACTGTCGAACCCTTAGTTATAACAGTGAGAATGACTGATTCAGATGAAAGCGATGAAAGTAATGAAATGTGTAATTTATAAATTGATTTTTTTTTTGTATATTTCGTAAATATTTTTATTGTAATATTTGTAAATATGGTTAATAAATTAAAAGATCCTTATATTTATGTACCTTTCTTATAAATGACAAGATATGTTTGGAGAGTTGCATTTTTTATTGGTTGGTATTAAAAAAATGAAACTTTACAACAATTTTTTAAACATTTAAAAAACAATCAAATTGCGGTATTAATCAAATTTTTATATTTCATTTTATTTGCCATAGTTTTATAATGAAGCTTTTCCGCTTTTAAGAAATGTTTCTTGTTATAATTATAATTTAATAAATATAGGTTATACCTACCAACCATACTTTTTCTAAAAATCTTTATCTAATAGATAATAGATAAAATCCAACATTATTTATAAATTTTTCATAACAGATAATTATTTAACTTAAAAATTAAAATCAATATCCATAGTCGGGACGACACTGGCAACCCGTTTGTCATAAAAATGAACTCGAAACCATTGTTCCGAATTTTACGACCTATTGTATTTGAGACCATACAGGACTTGTCCACTTAAAATTGGTAAAAACAGCCTGGTTTATCATTTTGTTACATGTAGCAAAATAGAAGACTCACCCTATATTTATGCTACTTCTGCATAAATAATGAGGCACTGTGCTCTCACCAAAAAGGAAATAGAGTATAGTAATTTACAAAAATTAAAAAAAAATTAAAACTCTACGAATAGAACTTTGTTCTGGATGCCACCACCATTTTATTCCTTTTCCAATCTGCTGAAGATTGAATAAGAGATTCGATAAATCTCCAGTAATTTGTGGTACCATAATTAAATGACTGAGAAATGCTAAATCTGAAGATTGAAAAAATATTCAAAAAAGATATTGAAAGGCTTTTAACTGCAAAATATAAATGTAGCTTACCAATACAATCGATCATTAAGTTTACCATTCGAACAGAAAGAAAATTCGGGTTGTTTTAACAAAAGCTGGACAGCAACTTGTGTACAACTTAAATCATCTCTAATTATGCCTACAGCTTAGTAACCATATTTTTTATATAATTTTAGACCCTTGTGATGATTTAGTCAATGACCAACATATTTGTAGTGGAGAAATGGAAAGGGAGGCCGAACTTTTTTGTAAGAACATCTTATCCGATATTAGATTTGCGGCTTGTACTAAGGTAATTACTTATTTATTATTAGTACTATTATATCAGTAATATTTAGCTATAAACAATTAAGGGACCAAAATATGTTAATTACGTATTTAGTTGAGCTTAATGGTAACATGAGGTCTTAGGTTTAAATCCTGGCTTTGGCATGAGTATTGTTGGCCTCAGTCGAATCCACGATAAGCTTTCGGTATAAAGGATAACATGTTTGCTGATAAATAATTAAATAATAATATAGAGACTAACGAGAACGCTTTAACCAGATTTTCTTAGATCATCCTGGTATTTGCTTTATTTAATTTTATTGAATTCCTTGAGATATATTTCGATGAACCCTCATATCAAGTCTCATAAGTCACCTTACTTGAAGCATATCTTCAACCAACGTATAGTTTAAGGTCTAACATACAGGGTGTGCCAACAAGATGTACGGCTAAGATAGCGCCTTAACTATACGAGGTAGAGCAAAAAGTTCTATAGCAAAGTTGTAGGGTTGACAAAAACCTACGAACTAAAAATATTTTTAGGTATTATGCTGGGTGTGTCACAAAAAAGTTACTATAAAATATGATTTTTATTAAATGGTATGCCCTGAATGTTATGGCACTAAAATGTGAGGCAAAAAGAGTACTTTACTTTGGTATAACGTTTTTAATTAATTTTTTCATGTTCTTTTTTGCCTTTTAGAGGGTTTGTTTAAAAAATCATAATTAACTTAAAATTTATTCTCTATGTAACTTACACCACAGTTAGGTCTAGGGTATTCTAGGGTAGTCTAGGGTACCTCCTCTAGGCTGACTATGATAATTTGTAATTTTTTAATACAGGGTGTTTTAAAGAACTTTCAAACTTGCTGAAATTAAATACGCAATATCTTAAATTTTTCAAATGGAACACCCTGTATATTTTTATCTAATTAAGTTTTTCCCTCAACTACCTTCATTTTTTATTTAATATGTCCTATAGCTAAACCAAGTACTTTTTGAGATATTTTAACTTTTCTGTAAAATCCTATGCATAAAACGGGTATCTCTTTTTGCCTCACATTTTAGTACCATAATATACAGGGCGTACAATTTTTAAAAAATCATATTTTATAGTAACTTTTTTGTGACACACCCAGTATAATACATAAAAATATTTTTAGTTTGTAGGTTTTCGTCAACCCTACAACTTTGCTGTGTAGATATTTTAGTAATATTTGGTAAGAATTTTCTATGCATCAAAAGGCATTTTCTGAGGCTCACTAAATTTTTTAATTTGTATCAGTGACGTTCCTGCAAGGTTTAAAGTAAATATTTTTGATGAAAAATATGGTACACCACTGTTTACTTAACTTATTTGTTTTTTCTTAACCTGTCAAATAATGTATTAACCTATTAATCTGTATTGACCTGTTAAATATCTACTGATGATTGTTGGTTGATTGTCAGTTCTTGCCTTCTTTAAAGTAGAAACTTTTTTGTGCAATTTTGATCCATTTCATCGGAATGGCAAATTATTCAAATGCAGAAATGACCGATATGCAATTTTGTTTATGGTTTTGCTAACGAAAATTCATTGCAAGCATCTAGAATGTTTGCTGAAATTTAACCTCAACGAATGGCACTTCATTATACATTATTTACACGTCTTTATCAAAGACCACGAGGAACTGGAACTTTTTAACCAACAAAGTATGATTGTAGTCGCCAACGCGATATTAAAACACCGGAAGCAGTACCTAATTTAATTCATGAACAACCTGACACCAGTACTAGAAAAATTGGACTGCAGCTACATGTCAATCATATGACGGTATGGACTATTTTAAATGATCAGTTATTATATCCATATCACGTACAACGAGTCCAGGCTCTATTAGCACGAGATTTTCCAAGTCGTCTTGAATTTTCTCGTTGGATGGTAGAAGTCATTGAGGAAAACCCTCAGTTTTTAAGGCAGATTCTGTTCTGTACCGACAAAGCTAATTTTTGAGAGGCAATAATTAACTACCATAATAACCACATTTGGGCAGATGAAAATTCCCATGCCATAGTTGAAGCTCATCAACAACAATTTGCTTTAAATGTATGAGTTGGAAATATTGGAGAGCACCTTAAAGGCCAATATTTTCTACCACAGAGATTGAATGGGGAAACACACTCGTTTTCTCCAAGACTTCATACTTCCAGGACTTCTTGAGGCGGTACCCCTAGATGTTAGAAGAGTAATGTGGTTTATGCACGATGGGGCCCGTGCCCATTTTAGCTTATTAGCACGTCCTTAATTAGATGAAACATATCCAAATCGTTGGATAGGCCGAGGCGGTCACCAGATAAATATCCACTTGATTTTACCAAATAAGGTCATTTAAAAACTTTGGTGTACAGGATTCCGTTACTGGATATTGATGACTTGAGAAATCGAATTATTAATTCATGTGCCGTAATTCAAAAATCTCCCAGAATTTTTTATCGGATTCGTCGACAAATGCGGCGACGTATAGACTTTTGCATAATGGCAGAGGATTGTTATTTTCAACTTTTTTTATAATCATTTAATTTCTTTTTCTTTCATTTGGTTTAACCCATTAGTGCATGAACAAACAATTTTTATGTATTCTTTCTTTATGAATTAGTTAAATGACTTAAATAAGATATAAAAAAAATACAAAAATCAAATATTAGTTTTTATTAGTGTGTTATGATCCGTCCCTCAAAAGGGACTCCATGCATAAAGTACATAAAATTAATATTATTTAGTTTATATGGTAATTTTCGAAACAATTTTTTGGATGAAGTCCACAGTCACATTTTACACATATAAAGTTACTTTTCTTCTTGCATACTTGGCACCTTCGATCAGATTTATTGTACCGAATTAAATGTCCTATATTATTAAATCTAGAGGCTTTATGAACTGGAAGCGTAGTTTTTCCTCTACTTGGTTTTTTACCATAGGACTGTAAAAAACTTAGGGCGATATACCTCCGAAATTCTAGTAAGGAGGCACAATTTGCATCATTTGGTCTCCCCAGCCATTTGAGATGCTTGCATTTAATAAATATGAAACTATTGGCCAATACCATTTTCGCTGTCGTATTCTTGTCCTATACAAAGCAATCAGCCCCATCCATTTTATCAACTCCTCCCATGTGTTTATTGTATCCACCTATAATTTTTGGTCGTGGAATTTGTTTTTTAGTTTTAGTTTCTTTACACCATCTAGATGTGGTAACAATGTCATTACTTTCGAAGTTGGTACCCAATGTCACAACCTTGTTGTCCTTCCATTGTACAAAAGTAACGTTATCACAAGCAACAAAACTGTGGCTTCCTCTTGGTTTTGATTTCCATGAAGTACTTTCAGGAAATAGACACTTTTCCGTTCGAATCTTTCTTACTGTTGCCGTTGCACAAATTTTATTTTCCGAGAGATGGTTCAGTAAACTCAGGCTTGTAAAATAATTATCAAAAAAAACTTTATATCCCTGGTTAGAAGGCACTTCCGATTTATGTAGTTAGAACATAACCACATCTCCATCAAGACCAAAAACTTTTTCTGCATCTGATTTGCCAGTGTAAATCACAAAAGAAATCATGTACCCATTACTACTGCATAGAGCCCAGTTTTTGAAGCCGAATCTTATCGGCTTGCCCTTGATGCGTTTGGCATAGTGTTTGCCATAGTAGGGTATCATGCTTTCATCAATTGAAAGATGTTCATCCAAACCTCCGTGTTTTTGAAATTCTCATTCAGTGAGTTCAGTAGAGGGCGAATTTTGTAAAGCCGGTCACTGCGATCAATATTAGCATTATCGTTGAAATGGATGTGGCGAAGTAACACTTCAAATCTATTTAGTCGTGTGCTATTTTTTTAAATGTTTGGTATATCTTCTGTTGGATTCCAAAACATCCTCTTGTTCGGATATTTTGCATAACCTGAAAGAAGCATTCCTCCAAGTAGTACATATAACTCTTCTTTTGTGAAATTTAGCTCTTTATTTTTTTGTTGGTCGTATTTATTGGTTTCCTCAACAATATTCGATGTGAAATCTTCATCGAAAAACAGTCTACGTTTGGGGGTTGAAAAATTGCCTTGACTTATACTTGACGCAGGTTTAGAAAGCAGATCTGCTAAAGGTATTAGATCTTCTGCATCAAAATCATCTTGTTCATTAGGTGGGGCTTCATAGGTTTGACGAGATAAACCCTTAGACTTTGGAAATAGTTGGGCTAGAGGAACTAGATCTTCTTCGTCAAAATCATTTTGTTTTCTGGCTCTTACTTCACAATTCTGCTGAAGTATTCCACGGCATTAGCGATTTACATCTCCGATATGCTCATCATCAGAGCTGTCGCTGTCTTCTTCTGTGTCTTCGCCTAGATCATCAGGAATTCCAATGTAAACATCAAGATTTTGTTGAACTTCACCGTCATTTTCTTCAAATAATGTCTGCAATTCATGCAGAGATAATCTGCAAAATACGATTTACGAATTATACTGAGGATTGTCTATTTTGCATAGAGTCTCTTATAAGGGACAGAACAAATATTTATGTCTAAGAAAACAATAACACATTTTTGTTTTGCAGACAAAATTGTATGATGATTCTAACCTCAAACATAACATATTTATTGAATTTCTTTACCCTGGTTTCAAAACCTATCGATATAAAGAATTAAAACTTACCCTCCATTTTGAGTAGAGTAAAATTCCTGATCCATGGTCACATAAAAATACAAAATCAAAACGCTATCTCTGATTTCTGCACATGAACTGTCTTGTCTTGTCTTGTCTTGTTTAGTTGATGGCTTTGCTGCTCTGGACCATGTAGGAATCTCCGAAATATCTTCTTATATTACAACTTTGCTCGTTCTGTTTAGCTTGTGACTATAGCTTTGTCTTGTATCGGCCGTCGGCTTTATGGTTTGTGGCTATAATACGGGAGGAAAACGTTAATATTACCACAAAAGGAATGAGGGACCACAGCAAGCACTAAAACAAGCGGGATTGCAGGATACAAGAGGGGTATTGGATAATTGAGCTTCAAAGTTTAATCTTATTGATGTTTATAAATCGCATGATTATTTCTATTGATTCGTCGTCGGGAGCAGAGAGAATTTGAGTTATGGATAATGGTGATATTTTCTTTTTCAATACAAAGATTTTATACAAGTCTAGATCGGGTATATTATTAATAGGACATTCAAAAAATATGTGGTTTAGGTCATCAAGCATACCGCAGTCGCAATAAGGGCTACCTTTCATTTTAATCTTATATAGATGGGCGTTAGTCAGGCAATGACCTGTGCGCATTCTAATTATTGTTGTAACGTGTTTTTTCTTAGATTCCAAAAGATGATCTTTAAATTATTTACTCCTGACATTAATGTGAAGGGAAAAATGATTTTAGTTAAATGAATCTGACTGAGAGCCGGGATCAATATCCATATCAAAATTTTTGATTGAATAAAAAGGTTTTTATTGTTCTTTTATTGTTTTCTGACATGTTTAAAAATGCATCGATGATGCTTTTAACTTCATCTGGGTACCAAGAAGATTCATGAGAATTAAACCTATGAATTGCACTTGTAGAAGGCA
This sequence comes from Anthonomus grandis grandis, assembly GCF_022605725.1. NCBI lineage: Eukaryota > Metazoa > Arthropoda > Insecta > Coleoptera > Curculionidae > Anthonomus > Anthonomus grandis. Next base: position 28,855,774 of record NC_065555.1, read on the forward strand.
TATGTGTTTTGAGACTGTTTTCTTTACTTAATGAAAAAATTGGAGAGCTAGTTTCTTTTTGGGGTCTAGAGTTAGGGGAAATTAAGTTATCATTATGTGCCTTTACATCATAACCTTTATGAATTATTCTTTTCTTTGTATTATTTTCAGAGACTACTTGTTGGTATGATCTTTTAATAGGGTCAGTTTTTGCATGTTGGGTTCGTCTTTGTGATGGTTGGATTACATTTTCTTTTAGATTGTTCTTTTCAGGACTATTTAGGTTTTTAATATTAGGGAAGTCAGAAGGATGATATACAAATTCATTACGTGTCAAATAGGTCTTTTTAACAATTTCGCTTGCATCAAAAAAGGGAATATTTTCGAATGCCATTAACTCTTTTATGTTTTTTTGCCTAGTATATTCGGGGCAGCTTTTGTCTGTAGATTTATGGGGACCTTTACAATAAAAACATCTAGTTTCGCAAGGGGGGTGCTCCTCTAAATCAGATTTTATTTCTCACCACATGTGAAGCACCTTTTTTTGCCTTTACAGTTAGTGCGAATATGACCATACCGTAAACATCTAAAGCACTGCGTTACAGGGGAGATGTATATAGAAATGGGTCTTTCCAGTCTGTAGATATTTAGGGATTTGGGAAGACAAACACCTTTAAATGTAATAAGAACCGAGCCAGTGGATTCATATGTTATATCTTTGTCTTTAATTATTTTTCGGTTTAATCTTTTAACCTCTAGAATTTCTATGCCGGTATCAGTTTTAGAACATTCTAATATTTCTTTTTCGCCCATTTCTATGTCAATTTGCCTGACTAACAAGTTAAATGGAATATAGATTTTATAGCCCTTATTTAACAGGGTTTTGTTTTTAACAAAATTATTTGCAGACAGCAAATTAATGAATTCTACAGAGATTCTGTTTAAGCCTTTATTTTTAATTTTTTTAACGTCTGTCAGATTTAGGTTAAAAATGTCTCTAGCAATTTTAATATTATTAAATTTTCCTACATTAAAACCCACTTTTTCGGTGGATTCTAAATAGACAAGAAATGGGCCAGTATCATTTTTAGAATAAAAAACTGGTTCTTTTTCAAGGTTGTTTTTTTTAGTGTTTGAAGCCTCTATTGAAATACTACAAACATCAACATTGCCATTATCTATACGGTCACATTCTTTTGGCATTGTTGCCATGGGCTGGCCCCCCCCCCCCCCTCCCTGCTTCACTCATAATACTTCTTTAAGCAATGTAATTGGAAATAAGCATGCACAAAATGGAAATTTTTAAGCCAAAAAGCAAATAAAAGCAAGCTAGTATGTAGAAAGCTTTAACCACTTAGAATAAGCTCAACTTACCTTTTACACGCGCACAAAAAGAAAATAAATTAGTAGGACAAGATCGAAACACAGCCTCCAAAAATATAATGTAGCCTGTCTCGCGATCGCAAGCCGAATGGCACATGAACTGTGAACTAATTTTACAACAAATAGCGAACGTCTAGAAAAATGCACGAGGTTATGAAAACATTAGAAGTGCGCATGTGCTTGAAACCAGTGGCGTCCCTTTTAAGGGACTCTACGCACTAATGGGTTAAAATAAAAATTAGAATCACATCTAAACATTAATAATAAAGATTACAAATAGGGGAAGTCTTTATCTCCAAGAAAAATGCATGTAGGTCACTTAGTTAAATGTATTATGCATTTCGGCTGTGTAAACAGCCATCATCAGATACTAAAATAAAATACAGGTAATTCAGGACAATTTTAAAAAAGAGCTTATTCGCTATAACAATATAGATTTAAAACTTACCAGAACATTACAAAAAACATATACGTTCACCAAATAAAACAAAAATTACCCGTTATCGGGAAAAAACAACAATAAATAAAAGAATTAAAATTAAAACATAGTACAATAAGGACATCTACGATTTAAAATATAAAATATATACTAAGGACGATACAGATTTCTACATATTAAAAGAAGGTACTATAAGGAACTATTGTATATTAGCGTTGCGTTAAAGAAAATATTTTAAATTTTGACTAATACAAATATTATAAGATCAGATGAAAGAGTTAGAAACAATAAAGGCAAAAGTTATTTTCTAGTTGAATCAAAAAAGCGTAAACTGTCAAACTTAGTTTGCTCATTAATGCATGTGCAGTCTGGGGAGTTTATGGCCCTATTTATTTCAAATGCTTCCAACAAGTCCAATTGTAACCCTTTCTCACAAACATGCAGAACCTCAGTGTTAGGTCCCGGATCAAAACTATGCCCAGACTCTAATATGTGGTTCGCAAAAGGAGAATTGGTATTGTTAATAAAAGTATTTTTATTTCGCGTGATAAGTCTTAAATGTTCGTTGACTCTGACTTCAATTTTCCTTCCGCTTTGGCCGACATAACAGATATCACATAACGGGTCGGAACAGGTTAACTTGTAAACTTCAGATCGGTGTGTTATCGGTATTTTATCTTTAGTGTTTACTAAATGTTTTGCCAAGTTGTTTTTGGTTTTGAAACAAATATTAGGTTTAGTGACAAATTCATTGGACTTAAAACAATGTGCGACACTAGAAGAGACGTTGCCAAAGTAAGTAATAGATCGATAAGATACGAGGGTGTTGGGTTTACTGAGTAATGGTTTATTAAGTTTTTTGAAAAAATGTTTGTTGTATAGCTTCTTAATAACATTTATAGAATATCCATTGTTTCGAGCGATTTGTAAAATTATATTATATTCTTTTTTGAAATTAATATCGTTTAGTGGAATATTGAACAATCTATGAAAAAAACAATTAAAAGCGGCAAATTTTTGGCTAAAGAGATGATTAGAGGTAAAGGGTATTACTGTATCTGTGGCTGTAGGTTTACGATATATTTGAAATTCAAATATATCGTATTAATAATAATAATAATAGCCATAACATGTAATACAGATGTATTTACTTAGATAGGTAGATGGACTTTATTTTTTTAATCGAATACGCAACCTCGGACAAAAGAAAGTCAAGAGATCAAATTTGCTTAGAAATCAATGAGAATTTCAAAAACAAAAAAGTGGCGTACCATATTTTTTATCAAAAATATTTAGTTTAAACCTTACACGAACGTCACTGGTCCAAATAAAAAAAATTAGTGAGCCTACTCAGAAAATGCCTTTTGATGCATAAAAAATGCATACCAAATTTTACTAAAATATCTACAGGAGGTTTTACAGGTGTTATAAAAAAAATTTTTTTTCTTCAATCTTTACCACCCTGTATCTCAAAAGTTACGCCTTTTAGGACATACCCAAGAATCAACCCCTGAATTTTTTGCATCTATTTATTTACACCCTGTATAATTTATATGTATAAATGGATAAATAAACTTATACACTTTATTAAAAATTTTTAGTCTGTTAATATAATTTCACTATTGGATTCTTGTAAATGGGACTATTGTGCATGTAAAGAAACTGATAGAACCTTATGCATCTGTGAAACATTGGAAGTATATGTAAAAGAATGCACCCATAAGGGTATTAAAGATTTGGCCACCTGGAGAGATGAAAAACTTTGCCGTAAGTATCAGTTTGCTTATTCACCTTTAGGTTAATATTTAACAATTCATATTTATCGTTTAAGCCATGAAATGTTCTAATGGAAAAACTTACATGTCGTGTGGTCCTAAAAATGGACAGCAAATGTGCGGTGACGTCTCGTCATTAGTTGATGAGGAGGATTCTTGTGTCGAAGGTTGCTATTGTCCTGAAGGCACGGTCCTTCACGATAATAAATGTATCTTAAAAGATCAGTGTCCTTGTACGTATAGAGGTAAAAGTTTCCCACCAGGAGCATCGATTTCGAAAAAATGCAATACTTGCTCTTGCGTTAGTGGTAAATGGGAATGTACACAGGTAAATTGATGTAATCATGTCACACAGATAATATATTAAAAATATTGTGTTTCTTTAAGGTTGCTTGTGGAGCACGTTGCGCAGCAATCGGAGATCCTCACTATGAGACCTTCGATGGGAAAAAATATGATTTTATGGGGCAGTGCACTTACTATCTTGTCAAAGCTGATGACTTTTCAATTGAAGCTGAAAATGTGGCTTGTGCTGGTTCTATTTCTCAAGCGATGAATTTTCCAGCTAGTGTCTCATCAGGTAAGAGAAAATTAAAGCTTCGGAAACATAAACAATATGATCTAACTGGATGTTTGGGTAAAATTTTTATTAAAAGGATGGGAGTTTGGCATGACTTAATTCCTGTATCCGCCATTATATCACATTCACAGTATTTTTTCGGTACTACCAAGCTCTTATATGTTAGCCCATAAAGTTGACTAGTGCCTGGAGTATTGGAGCTTAAGATCCTCCTTGTTACAATTAAAATAGTAGAATGGCATAGTAGAAATAGAGATAATAGAGAAAGTTATGATTTGTCTGCGTTTACTAATACTTTGTAATAGGTCATCACCAGTATAAAGAGAGGGATCCATGTTAAGCTATAAAAGATAATAAAGAATAGAGATAATAAGGAAAATTAATAAGGAATATACTATTTCACAGGAATGTTTTTTCTCCACAAAAGAAAATGCCAATTTTGTGTCAAGAGTGATGCAACGATGGGGTAACTCATCATAATCAGACTCAATACCTAGTTTCGCTGATTACTTGATTCGAAATACATTACTTAAGTTGTTTCTTCTTATTAGAATTACAATAGTAGAATGGCCTAGTAGGTTTTCTAGCTAAAAACGACTCAAACGTCTTAAAACAGTTCTACGAGGTCACCCTCGGAGGTTCTTATCCAGGACTGTCTTTATTTGCGTGAAAATTTGCCTTATATTTCAATCCATTGGTCAACGCTTTCAAAATCATATAACCCTATTCATATAACCCTATTTATTGGAAGTCGGAAGGTTGTGTGTAGTTAAGGAGTCAAAACTACACACAAATTTAAACGCTTTTATCACACGTGATAAACCTTGATGAAGATATTCTGAATTTGGGCCTTAAGTTCAACTGTCGGCATTCTGACAGACTTTCAGTGTCTGAACACACTTTGGTAGACTGCGAAACAATTCTAAAATCAACCCAAGTATTTAATCCAAGCTTGATGAGAGCCGACATTACTTTGAAAGTTAATAAATATTTAAACTCTGATGAATTTCAAATCTTATCTAATAACACAACCTCTAGATACGTTCATCATATTAAACAACTATTTAAAATTTGTAGTTCACTTTTGAACATTTATCTATGCAACCTTATAAACTAATTCCCATGAACCCCGTTACTTCTCTACTTTATTGCCTTCCTAAGATTCGTAAAAAGAATTGTCCTATAATGCCCGTAGTTTCTTATAGAAATTCCCCTGCATCAAAACTTTCTTTCTGGTTAGCATCGATTTTACCCCAATTAAATTGAAAGAACTCGTCCATTATCTCAAAGAGACCTACGTAACTAGAAAATGAAAACTCTAAGTCTCAGTCTCAAAATGCCAATTACCCCAATTAACCTGCTTTTCCAATCCTTTTTCCATTTAAAAGTCCTTTCATCTGGCACAGAACTTGTCTAATATTTTTATACCTCTAAACTCCTTCCTTGTATCCTTTGACGTTTCGAATTTATTCTTAAGTATCCTTCCGGATGAATGCTTATCCCAGATACAAGATTTATTGTTCTTAAATTCTAATCTACCTACCCATATTATCCTAGAACTTTGTTTCCTTATAAATATCGTTTTAAAACCAAACTTCTTCCAAACTAATGAAAATTCTATTGAGAAGAAAATATTAGAAAGCAACTTATATAAAAGTTTTATCACATGTTTGCATGTTGGTTTAGGTACGTGGACGATGTTTTCACTATTTTCACCGGTTCTAAAAAAGATCTGCAAGATTTTTTAAAACATATTAATTCCGTTCATAGGTGCATTAAGTTTACCTATGAAAAAGAGAGTGAGTCGTCTACCCTTTTTAGATTTATTGAAGATATTAGATTTTTCATATAATCTAATTTCTTTCTTTTTTCATAAAGATTTATTGGAATTTATAGAAAGCAGTCAACTGACAATGTTATCCCTTTTTCTTCTAACCATCCTTTTAACCAACATTTCGTAGTATTTAGTTTACCTTTTCACAGACTTTTTAATATTCTTCAAATGACTTCCAAAAATAATGAAAAACTATGCTTCAAATTTTTAAAAACCATGGGTATCCTGAGAATGTCATTAATCAAATTTATTTTAAATACCTCAATAAATCCCTAAATAAAAAACTCTTATGTAAAGATAATTTACATAAGATTATACCATTAGTATTACTTATTTCAATAAATTATCCAGCCAATTGCCAAAAGTTTTTTGAGACGCTCAGACAATTGTGTGTGTGCTATCATACTTCTAATAATTTATCTAAGCACCTGGTTAACACCAAAGATAACATTTCTGCAACCCACAGATTAGGGGTCTACAGACTCAAATGTTTTCATACTGACTGTAATGTATGTTGTACAAAGCGGAAGGAGAATTGAAACTAGAGTAAAAGAACATACCAACATAATAGAAAATAACGTAAATAAGTTTATTAATAATACTTCTTCAACTTTCGCCAACTATATCATCGAGGCTAGACATAGGTTCGTACCGGAGGCAGACACAGAGGTTTTTCATGTTTGTCAGAAAGGCTTAAGGTTGAACCTTTTAGAGATCCTTGAACTTAATAAAGCCATAAAATCACCAGATTTTGTTTGTGTCAATGAACAGACTAAGTTTGATAGCAATCTATTTTTTAACTCCCTAACAACACACAACCTTCCGACTTCCAATAAATAAATAATATCCTTTTTAAGAAATACTTATCATTCATACCTCCCCCTCCACCTTTCTTCTCAATTTTACCCTTTTCTTAAATAACCTCTTCTCCCCTGCTACTATAGTACTCTGTCGACGTTCAATAATAATTCGAGCTTATTCGCCTCTATCGTTATAGTTTTATCTTTCATGTTCAAATCTTAGTTTTGACTGCGTTTACTAGATGTCGCGCCATTTACTGATTTTATTATCATAATTTGTTAGTTGTAAGGCTTTTTAAAACTTTGACTTTTATTTGTAATTTCGTAAATTTTTGTTGTACCTTTTGATTCTAACTTACTGTTTGTTATTTTAATAGTTTCTCTGAAAAGAAACAATAAATCTTAATGTCTGATGATGATGAGTGAACTCATTAAAATGCATAACTCTTGAAAAAAGATTGACACTTTCATTTGTGGAAATTGATATGTTTCCCCGCCCTTCCCAACCCACTATACCATAGTTAGTATCTGAATCTCTAACTTGATCAATGAATTAATTTATAGAGATTTATTCTCGAAACTCGTTGGGAAGGGTAATTTAGATTTGGTAATCGAGCAATATTGACCTCGAACTGTTGGAGGTCTTTATCAAATTGTTTTCATTGTTATAGTTTATATAGATAGAACTTAATGTATTCTGTATCCCCATTACTTCACTTTCACGGTATTTTTTAGGCTCTTATACATAAAGTATTACGCATAAAGTTGCCTAGTACTTGGAGCATTAGAGTTTAAATTGTTCATCCTGATTGTACTGGTAGATTGGTCATTTAGATTTTCTAACCAAAAACGACTCAAGCTTCTTGAAGCGGTTCTACGGAGTCACTTTCCGCAGTCCTTATCGAGGGCTATCGTTAATTGCTTGAAAATCTGTCTCATATTCCAATCTATTGAAAGAACTCGTCCATTATCTCAAAGAGACCTACGTAACTAGAGAAAAAAATGGAAAATCTAAGTCTCAGTCTCAAAATATCTTTTTAATTAATCAGGTAACATGTTTCGCTAATAAAGCATCAACAGACCTACAATAAACAGAAAAACACACGTAACTACAATAAAACCTTACACTAAACCAAAATCAAATATTAAAAATTAGTTAAAATTACCTTATAGCTAGATGACCTGCTAACTACTGATAAATAAAATTTAAACCTGAGAATACCCACATATTTTGTAATAAAAACAATAACACGGCACAAAAATTCAACAAAAAAAATATAAAAAGGGAAAAAAACGTGTAGTATTTGAACCCACGCTCTAAAGTTGATCTCGGTGAAACACCAGACCGTTAACCACTCGGCCAGCCTTGCCTATGAATATTAGAGTCAAAGGCATATATGCGTATCGTGAGCAGAAACAAGAGGTTAGATAAGATTATTAAAGATAAGTCCTGGCTCAAAGGTGAAAACATCATTAACGCATGTCAAAATTGGACTCTTTTTGGCTTTGATGATTTCCATTTTCTCCAAGAGATCCAACTTTTTACCCTTAGGGCACTCGTGAACAATGGAAACATTTTCAGGGACGGAAAAAACTATGACCCGTTGATAATAAATGGTTAGCAAATGCTGACTTAGTTTCTGTGGTGTCGGTGTCCCTGAACTTATTAACGAGGCTGGTCCGTCCACATTTAGTTTGTGAACGTCCAAATAGTTTAAATTTTTTCTTTTTGTAATATTTCTTTGTTTTTCTCTCCAAATTAAAACTACCATTTCATTTAATTTAATTTTCTCCTTTTATTATATATAACCAATTTAATTAATATGTTTATATTAAGTCTTAACAACAACAAATCTGCGCGTGTACGATAGCCTTTAAATTTCTAAATTCCTTTGGTTTGTGCTGAACGGAGACCAAAGTCATCTTCTCAGATGACTTCCTTGTTAGCACTTTATCATCGCGCATTGATTCCAGTGTCGTGATCTATACGTTTATTTCCGCAACTGTTGTCTTAATCTTACCGCATCACAGATCGTGATTTACTTATCAAACCCGCAACCACTATTAGTGATTCAACCCGAATTAGAAGACCCAAGAAGTCAAGAGCAGGCCTGCTGAAGCTGGATACAGACACCTTAAGGTAAGGATCTTTAAAGGCTGGTTTTTCGACCTTTCCACATTTACTTTTAATCACACAAATACAGTCCACTTTAAATCTCTCACTGAATTGTCTAAATCCACCTTGTGCTTAACTAAAAAGATAAGTAACAACTTTACAAAAGAGACAAAAAAAGAAAAAGTTCTTTTTTTCTTACCAGAACAATAGAGGCTTAGGTGTTCCTGTACCCTTGTGGATACTCTCCTTCCTGATTGTCCCACATAAACAGCAGGACAATCCTTAAAATTAAGACAATATACACCCAATTTAGATAGAGGATCACTTTTATCCGACGTCTTTACTAGGTTCTTTCTTAGCGAGTTAGTCGTTTTGAAGGCTATGGAAAGGCTGAAAGGCTTAAAAAATTTTGCAAGTTGTTGAGAAATGCCGCCGAAATAACTAAGGCATCTAAAATTATTATTGTTGGTGATGTTGTTCGGTGGGTGGACGATGTGATAAGACAGTTTATATTTATTATAAAATTTGTAATATAATTTTTTCAAGCTGTAAAGTGAGAAATTATTGTTTACAGCAATTATTTTTATAATATTATGTTCTTTTTGAAAAGCGTCTTTGGACAGAGGTAATTTAAATAAACGGTAGAACATTGAATTAAAGGCTGCATATTTGTGTTGATAAGGGGAATTGGAGTTAAATTGGATTATATTATCTGTTGCAGAAGGTTTGCGATATACTTCAAAAGAAATACTGTTATTATTTCGGTATAAAAGAAGATCTAAAAAGGGTAATTTTCCGTTTGTCTCTCTTTCCAGCGTAAAAGAGATCTAATTATGAACGGAGTTAATAAATGACAAGAAATCACCAACCCACAACACGCACACATCGTCCACGTACCTTTTATAAGCTCTCAAAAAGCCCGCAAAACGACTTTTCATGATTTTCTCCTCCAAGTGACTCATGAAGACCTCGCTCAAAAATGGTGAAAGACAAGAACCCATAGCGAGACTAGATTTTTGCCTAAAGAATTGATCATTAAATTTGAAGAAATTTTGTTCCAAAACTAATGATAAAAGGTGGATAAGATTATCTACCACCAGTTTTGGCAAAGTACTATTATTTTTTAGCAGGATCTCAACCAATGTTAAACAATCTGACGAGGGTATGCTAGGGAACAAGTTCTTTACATCTAAGGAAAGCAAAATGGCATTGTTTGGAATATCTATTTGCTTTAGATAATTGGCAAATTCAATTGAGTTTTTAATGGAGAATTCGTTCCGAAAACCAGTTACTCTTAAAGTATTGTTAAGCCAAGAGGATAATTTGTAGCAAGGCCAGTTTACGAAGGAAACTACTGGTCTTATCGGGTTCCCCTCTTTATGAAACTTAGGTAAGCCATAGAGCACAGGAGTAAAGTCTGCCCAACCAATCTGTAGCTAAGCGGTATCGGTGCGGGGAACGTGGTTGTAGACTAGACCCGCCTCATTTCATTCATGAAATGGCCAGTGACGTGCGAAATTTTATAAACCGATTACACAGATTTGAATGTATTAAATATTAAAAAATATGGTTTGGTTTTAATTTTAAAATAGGTATTTGTAGGTAAGATATTAATTTGGAAATTAAGGTCTTCTAAAATATTTTATTTGTAAATATGTAATAAAAAAATGACAGACAAGATTAGGGAAGTTTGAGATAAAAGTAAAGTAAAGAAAACACAAAATTTGTAATACACCTACTTAGTTTATTCACTTAAAATAAGAGTGCCGTACTCGATGCCTGGATATCGCGAGGGAAAGAGCACGGCAGATAATCCGAATTATGCTGTTTAAACATCGAATTTACTCCATAATATGTATAATTTAAACTATTATTTAAATAAGTATAATCAATTTGTACCTGTTGAAGAATATATTGCTAAGCACTCCAGTAACAGTCTCACTCTGCCAGCATTTTTTAAACATTAGGTCATTGTCTATCCAAGTTTCATCTAAATAGACAATATTGCGACCTTCGGCTCGGTGTTTTTTTATTTCTCTTAGGTATTTATACCTTAAAGATGTTATTTTTGGAAAATTTTTTTCTTCTGGCAATTTTTGCAACAGCTTTCTGCTAGTAGGCACAACTTTAAACCCAAATAAATTCGATTTATTCGGTGTTTAACTATTTGAAAATGAAAGTTGTCGTCTTGTTCCACCTTCGTCATTCGCGGTCTTTTTTTGCCGGGACTAGAAAGCATTTTGTTGGGGTCCGTCCGCATTCTTTCTTCATCTTCTTTGTGAATTTTTTTCACCATTGAAATGCGTACGCCAGTATATTGAGATACTCTTTCAAGTTTGCGCTTTACTGGTAGATTAACGAAGTTATTAGTAGCTTCTTCATTGCAAACCCTAAGAATTTGTACAAGAAGTATATAATCCTGATATTCGATTTTTTTTAGTCGTCGTTCCAATTTATATTACTTATATTTATAGACATTTTATATTCAAAATAACCAACATTAACTTTAAATCTTTTTTGTTTGTAAAGCAATCGAGCTTGGTTTTATTTCATTGAATATGATTTTTATTTATTACAACATTAGGTACATAATTTTTGAAATTTAGTGTCGCATAAATTATGATTTTATTTTAAAGTTTTTTTTTTCATAACTGTGCTTAGGCTTTATAATTCTCTTATTATCATTTTACTTACCTATAAACATTCGCAGTGACTTCCCTTGCCTGGCTATGAATAAAGTTATTCATTTTAACGTAAATAACACAAAAACTGTTAAAAATTATGAACTTTAACAACAAAGAAACAAATCACACAAAACAACAACAAAACAGCAACAACAATAATAGCAAATAAACTAAACTATGCTACACTACTCAAAAGTAATAGGTCAGAAATTAAGTAGGTACCTAAAAATACAGCAATAAAAACAGTTTAATAGCTCAAAAGTATTAACATACGCCGCCGCCACTGAATCCGCAAGAAATCCATATTATTCCGAAAATTACACAAAACCTGGTAGGATGCGATCCAATAAGATAGAGAAAGACAGAGAGCTGCATAAAAATAATAAATTAATGGCCGCGATGTCATCAACCAATCACCTGTCCCCAAACAGCGAGATGCTTCCGCGAAAGCACGACGTTACCGGCTTTGTAAGTTTTATTAGGAATTTCGGATAAATGTTAGTCAATATTGGATTTTATAATATGCAAAACATTAGCAAATAGAACTAAAAAATATGGCTTAAACTGCATTACATTATTTATTATCTTTTTTATGATTAAATAGCTTAATTTTACCATTATATTTACTTTTCATTCAATACTATTTCATTTTTGCAGTAAGACGTGACAACGCTTTAAAATTTCGCCCGCATTCTTTTCGTAGACACAGATCCGATGGTCAAACTGTACGTGGGTTCATAGGGTATAGGTTAGATTTAGTGGTGTTAAAGTATTCCAGAGTTATAAGACATCGATCTAGAGAATTCTTAAGTTTTGAGAAAAAACTAATCGTTGGATCCCTAGTAATAGCCACGAAGTCGTCAGTCGATAGAAATTTCGTCACTTTAGCCACATAGTCGAGTCTATTCATGACTACCAAACAAGAGCCTTTGTCTGCTCTGGAAATTAGAATATCATGTGTTTCAATTTTGTTTTTAACAGAATTAACGTGTTGTTTGTTGTAATTATTAGGGACAGAGTTATGTCTCTCAGAGTTAAGAAAATTAATTTTTTTTGATCGTAAAATGTTTTTGTTAGGAATATTAACAGACTGAATGATGTTCTCAGCCTCCACTGCCAGGACCTCTCTAGTGTTTCGATTTATTTATTGCGAAAAATTAAATTTTAAATTTATATTTAAGATATTTTCCTCCTCGGGGGTAAAAGAAACCTTAGATAAATTAAGAAAACGTTTATGACACAAGTTACTATTGCTCTTACCCAGTCCACGCTTATGCTCTATATGGTCAGGACTCTTTGGTCTTTGTGAAATTCTTAAGTTGTACAATTTCTTACTAAGCCTACGGTATGTAGTGGCACCAAAATCTTCTACATCTTCTCTCAATTTAAAATCCAAGGATAGAAACTCCGCAAAGGACAACGTTAACGTTAATGTAAAATATAAGTACTTGAGTTTAGAGTTGACTCTGTTAAGTGTTTTCTAATGTTGTTTTATTTCCTCGTTAATCCATATCCGTCTTCCCATGTTTAAAGCTCTCTGTGAAGATGGAGTGTGTGAGCCGCATCTGATGTTAACGAACTTCGGCGTTAAACCTCATTTTAGGAAACTTTGTAGGAACTAAATTTTCAGTAAAAGGTTCTTTCTTGCAATTAGGCATCTTGCAATTGCAATAGTATACCATCCTCATATTTAGTATATGAATCTCAATCGATGAAAATCTTGTTTTTAATTAATGAAGAAATTTATAGAGATTTATTCTCGAAACTCTTTGAGAAGCGACTTTGACCTCAAACCAAACTGCTGGAGGCTTTCATCAGGTTGTTATTCCTAGATTTCGATGCGCTTGAAACGCATACTAGTAAAATTCTTGTTAAACTGACTACTCTCTAAGGGCGTACTAACCATGTTCAATCGACCATATTAAATTTAGTAAAAAGTAATAGTAGTAAAAGTAACTATTCAACATACTTTTCCTGACTAAGCTTTATAATTTTTTAGATTTATCTATATTTTTTTCATCCTTTAACATTGTTTAGCCCTTTCAACATCTTATTTTGTTTTATTTACTATTGGAAAAAAAAACAAAAAAAATCATCAACATGTAATAAAATAAACATGGCTTTTCGACTTCTTATACCCTATAAGTAATTCATGCTTAACGTTGTCATTCCATATACGTAGATCTTATTCCTACAAGTATTGGGACATACACATCCTTCAGCCTGACTCATGTAGACCCTTTCTGCGCATGCTATAAGCATGCGCCAAATCCAATGTCTAACGACTAGTGAGAAAGTGTTATCAAAATCGATCCCTGCCCTTTGTGTGAATCGTTTAGCCACATCCCCTATACGCAGCGGAAACAAAGCAGATAAAAACCGAACAGACGCTTTCGAAATGTAGGTTTATAGACGACTTCGGTTATTCAAAAGATGAGAGTTTTCCAATTCGGTTACGATAGATCTTGGCATGTCTTCTCTAGCATGTCTCTGAGTTCACAATTTAAAAATTAATCATGCTTGGGCATTCCCACTAATTGATAGAACTAAAATATGAAAAGAACTAAACCTTCTGTCGGTTCTGTCGGATTTAGTGATGTTCTTAAAATTAAATAAAATTTAATCCTTGTTTCCTTATAACCTTCCAATATACTTTTTTCAAGAGCTAAAGTAAACTATTATTATTATTGATTAAAATGATTTCTTTATTTTGCAAGTAAAGAGTAAGCTCTAAAAAAAGTAACTCAAGTTTTGAATCTTTGTTTGGCGAAGAGCCAAAAGGGAAGACGTTGGAATCATCGATTGTTGGGAAATCAATGTGTTACAGTTTAATATACCATTCTGATCAATTTCTGATAGACTATCCAACCTGACGTTTTAAAGTGTGCAAGACCTGTTGGTCTTGCAAGTGAAACGTTTCTTGCTTCATTGTTTCCAAGAATCTTCTTTTCTTCCAATGTTGCTTCTTGCATAAAATCTTTGCTTCTCTCCAAAGTATGTGCTATTGGACCGAACGTGTTCTACTATTATTCCTGATCTGAAAACTTCATCTGTTCAGATCCACTTTCGATGTTCTTTGGTCCTGACTTAGACACAAGGAAAGATTTTGTTAAAGTAGCAACATTGGAAGAAAAGAAGAAGATTCCTTGAGGCAATTTATATCAAAGAAAACCTAGGAATTTTTAGCCAACACAGTGTTAATATTCCCAACATCTGAAGATTCTATTGCTAGAACACTACAAGATCTAAAATACTTCCTAACTGAAATCTCGTGCTAAATATAAAATATAGATAATGGGTTTCAAAAATTAGATTTTACTACTAACAGCCTTTGTTTTGGGGTAGTTGGAAGAAGGCCAGAGTACTCCATCAAATTTTAATAAACAAATTCCAAAATATGGGTCTTGAGGAGGAAACACTTTGCAGTGGTTTAAATCATACCTCATGGGAAAAATAACAGGTGGTGTATATCCAGGGCTTTCATTCCTTTAGGATCGAGGTGCCTTCACTCGTTACCGAAGACTTACACTTTAGTCTCCGACTATTTAACATTTATATCAACGACCTCGTCTTGGGTTTTATATTTGCTGTCGACCTCAAGATACTGATGATTCCTTGAAATTACAAGCAAATTTAGATAATCTGTCTGCCAATAAGATGTTGTTAATCACCTGCGGCTAACCTTCATCATGTGATAACATGTCTATTTAACCGTACCAATAAGAATTAAATCGGTTGATGTACAAGCGAACAGTGAGTAAAAATATATGGTAATAATGGATATTGATCTCAAACTTTGGTGTGTTAAATCATATAATACAATACGTCGATAACTTAATTAAAATCGCAACATAAATCTTAGATTAAGGCTGTGATAATAATCTTACATCAAGCATGAAGCATTACTTAACATATTAACTTCTTATACATTTTTTAAGGATTACCTAGCTGTACAAAAACAGTTACGTTGAGATATAATGGACAAGTAATTAAACTGAAACAAAACCACGATGTCGTCGTAAATGGACTCGATGTTAACAAGATCCCGTACAACGTTTCAGGAGTCTATATTCGTGCTGTCTCTTCAATATTTTTACAGGTAAATAATAAGTTTGTTAAAAGTGTGTGCTAGTGGTCTGATGCTATTTCTATAGAGATTATGATTTATGCCTATTGTGTCGCTGTAAATATCGAAAAATATTTATTATTTGTTGATTTCTCAAAAGCTCAAGAGCACCTTAGATGTCAATAAATTTACCCAGAGTGGAAACTCTTTGTGGTCAATCTTTCTACCCACTTTACCACTAAGAGGAGGGCTGACTCTGTTGATTTCCCAGGATTATTGCATGCTGGTTAGGTAATGTAGGTTGGTTGTTTATTCCTAATCTTTATGTATCATTAAGTTATGTTTTGAACAAGAACTATAAACTTTGCAAGTGGTTAAGTTCAACTTACCTGTTTTCGTTTCTTTGGTCTAACTTCTCTTTATGCCTTGGGATTGTATTTTAGAGCCAGACACATTTTAAACATCCTCACTGGGTGCGGCAATAGTTCCAGGTCACATTGCAATCACTTAAGTACTGCTGGATAGATGTCATCAGGTCCCGGAAATTTAAAGGGGAAGAATTCAGGAAGTGCTCACTTTAATTTATGCTCTTAAATTATCCGATCGGCAAGTAGCCAATTCGCGCGTTTTCAGAATCGTACTAAAATGAGAACATGTTTTACGCTCTATAATTAGCATTTCTAGCTTCACAGGTGAAAAAACGGGAATTTAGATTAGGTGATCTTGAAGGCTATTTGATGATCTCCACAAACAAAAGAGTAGAGCGATGCCATTCTGTTTCCAGATCCTTAATCTGACAGAAATTCATTATCAAAATCATTTATTAGAGATATGAACGAATATAAAACTGCCAGTTTAATAAGCTTCGATCTGCACATCATAATTCGAATGAACAATAAACTATTGGAAAAGTCAACAATGTAGTCTAAAACTGTTTGCTTGAATATATTATACTTTTTGGCTTTTTCCATCAGCTCATTTGACGAAATTTTGTAACTAGTGAAAATTATTATTATTTTTTTTTAACATTTAGGTTGATGTACCCAATGGCGTGAAAATTCTTTGGGACGGCGTCACTAGAGCTTACATCGACATGCCGGCATCCTTTAGAGGTAAAACCAGGGGACTTTGCGGCACATTTAATGATAATCAAAAAGACGACTTCGTAACACCGGAAAACGACATTGAAGAAACCGTTATACCTTTCGCTAATAAGTGGAAAACCAACGAGAAATGCAATGATGTGCCTGAAGTTATTTCAACACATCCATGTTATGTTAACTTGCATAATAAAGCGACTGCTGAGAAGTATTGTTCTAAGATCAAGGGAGATTTGTTCAAGGATTGTCACTGGTAAGTTAGTATATGTAATAATAATATTAATAATAATAAATCATTTTATTGTTCCAATTAATTATAACAATTTTGCTAATACAAAACAAATATATAAATGAAACAAATGGCCTTTATAGTCAGCTTCTCTCCAAAAGGAGAAGCTGTTAAAGCCGTAGAAAAATTCTAAGCCGTACTTACATTTAGTTACCTAACCTAAGCCTAATAAAACCGAATACATTAATGAAAAGCTAGATGACTCGGTCTATTATGTTAGGCGGTACAGAGATAGTACATGGTAAAACTATTAAGTTCTGGTCAGAAAAAAATAATTGTATGTATATAATATCTTATTTTCTTTGAAATGCATATAAACGCCCATAAAAACTCATTCACTGAGAAGCTGCTGTCTGATCCTTCTTTTGAAACAGGATAAAGATGTGTTAAAATGAGTAACTTGAAATGTATTTACGGTTGACGCTATGTTATAAGAGAATCCTCTTTTAAAAAGTTCCTTATTGTGCTTGGGGATCGTAAGGATGTGCTTTCTACGTATATTTATATTATGAACATCAGTTCTGTAAACAATTTTCTTACTGAGATAGATAGGACACTAAAATTTAATGATGTTATAAAACAGACAAGCCGAGTGCAGTACACGCCTATTGAACATTGACAACCAGCTAAGTTCTTTAAGCTTATGCGATACGTGTTGTCCACGTCTTATGCCACATTTAAAACGTATGCATGAGTTTTGAACCTTTTGCACTCTCCGGGCCTGTGTTGTATCCAGAAAAGGACCATAAACACTATCCGCGAAGTTAAACTGTGATAGTCCGAGTGCGTCACATATTTCAATTTTGGTTTTCTTTTCTAAGTAATGCCTATGAGGAAAAAGAGATTTAAGGGCGCAGTAGGATTTTTTAATACAAGCTGTTATGTGTTCGGTAAATTTAATTTAATGTCACAAATTAAACCCAGGTTTTTAAAGGAATTTTTAAAAGAAATATTAGCGTTTCCGATACTTAGATCCAACTGATATTTTCACGTAGTTTATCATTACATAATAATAAAGCCACCGATTTCAAGGGGTTTAACCTCAGCATGTGACCCGCGGACACCTCACAAAGCACCCGAAGATCCGTATTTATTCTAAGGTTAGCCTCTGTCGCATTTTCTGACTTAAAATAGTATAAAATTTGAGTATCGTCAGCATATAAATGATAATCACAATGGCGAATAGAATTAATAAAATTAGACGTGTAAATTTTAAAAAGAAGGGGACCCAAGACACTTCCCTGTGGGACACCTGAGTGTAAAGTCATTACCTCAGAGTACTTCCCATCAACTAATACCCTCTGCGTCCTGGTACTTAGAAAAGATTTAATCATAGATTGGGCATTAAACCGAAAACCAATATAAACCAAAATATACAACAAAACATCATGATTTAACAAGTCAACAGCTCGTGAATAGTCTAGAAGTACCAGAACGCTCGCTTTGCTGTTATTCAATTCCCCATTAATACGGTTTGTATTCTCAGCCAACGCAGTTGAACAACTATATCCACGTCGAAATTCTGACTGCTTTTCTGGCAAAATATTATTACTTGAAATAAAGATAGAAATTTGCATTGCCATAACTTTCTCTAAAATTTTGGACATAGCTGGTAGGATTGAAATAGATCTTAGCTGTCCATAGTCATTGGGCTCATTTACTTTTGGAAAAGGAATAGCAATGGCTGACTTCCAAGCACTCGGAAATGTTGATAATCGTAAACAATATATAATTAAATGTTTAATATAAGGAATGATAAAGGGGCAGCACAATATTAAAATAGATTAGACAATAGAAAGATAGATAGAAATAGATTATTAACAAACACATAGTATTGTTAATATCATCGCTTCCAGAAGCCTTACATTTCATCCCAAGCACAAAATTGGAAATTGTATCCTCTGTTACCTCAGTGAAACAGAATTCTTGATTGACTTTTTTATTATTCTTGTAAAATTCTAAAAGGTCTTTGTTAGGCGCAGAGTTTGAATTTGTTGTGCTAACGAAATGTGAATTGATCTCGTTAGGTTTTTTTTAAATAAGTCGGAAGTGAATTTATTTTTCTATTCACAACATTATTTTTTTTGAATTCATCCCACTTTTGTCTAGAGTTACAACTTAGGAATTTTATATTTAGGTATGCTTTTTTTTCTGCGCGATATGCTGTTGTAAAAGTAATACGAAGCTGTTTGTAATATTCCCAATGTAGAGGTAAACGTGTAAGGCGAAATCGATTTAGTGCATCATTTCTAAGTCTTTTTAATAATTTAAGATTATCAGTAAACCACGGACAGTATGATTTAGAACCAACTTGTTTTATTATTTTATGAGGTGCATGATTATTAATTAAGGTAGTTAATTTAGTGGAAATAAAATTAACTTTTTCCTCTACTGTATCCAAAATATAAATAGCATTCCACTTAATTGCTTCCAAGTCCTGCTGAAATTGATTTATATTAATCCTTTTGAAATTTCTAAAAGTTACATTAATACTGTCTGGTGCAATCAGATCCTGATCAAGCAATGTACATGTTGTAAGATAATGATCAGAAATATTAATATCTTTCACCTCAACACTAATTCTAAGGTCACTATTAAAACAAATTAAGTCAATAAAGCTTTCGCTATTTTGAGTCAATCTAGTTGGTTCAGAGATATACTGAGTAAGATTAAATGTTTCCAAGATGTTATTTAAGACCACAGTATTAGTAGAGTATTCATTTAAAAATTAATATTAAAATCACCCAGGCACAATAACTTATTATATAATATATAATAGTTTATGTGTAAAAGTGCAACAAAGCGTCTTCAAAGCAGGATAAAAATTCATTACAATTAGTATTAGGAGGCCTATAAATTACATCTAAGATAAGAGGGGAGCTGTCATGAATAAGCAGGCTAATCCATAGTTGTTCAATATATCCTAAACTCTCGCTTTTACAGACCGAAAAATTAAGGCCATTTTTAATATAAATAGCTACTCCGCCTCCCCGTGTAGGTCTATCAAGTCTCAACAATTGATAGATTCTATCCCTTAATATAAACTACATCATCAAGAACATCACCAGGCAGCCAGCTCTCAGTAACACCAAATATATCATAACTATATTCATATAATATGACGCTTAATCCCATCAAAGCAACCAAGCAGCGACCTTACGTTTATATGACCAGCTTTTAACATCATGAAAATAATTAAATAAAGCAATTAAATAAATAGAAGAAAAAAAACCGAGATATAAACAGGTTTTAATTGTATGTAAACATGCATTGTACAAGAAATACCGGTGTTCCAGGCCAGATAAAAGATCCATATGACCCACACAAAAATAATTGAGAAACTTAAGCATAGTTGAATTGTTTCTACCAAATTTCACTCAATTTAAATTTAAATTTAAATTTAAACAGGTAACCCAGATAAAACGACCGCCCCGGCACATAGTCCCATCAGATCGTAATATCTACGATACACGGCAACTATTTATTATGTTATATTTTACTGTTAGGTACAATTAACAATAAAAATCCACTTATATATTATATTGATAGTTAATACATTTAAATCATAAATTATTATAAAAATAAACAGAAGTTTGTCCTTAAATTTTTAATCCTTGCCCATTTGATCTTGCCCATTTAATCCTAATTGCAACCTATAATACATCAGAAATACTGTCAACACGTTGAACTTTGTTGTTTATTTTTATATAAACCACTCCACCATAACACCATGCATTTTTTGACGTAAACTTGTTTACTGCCGCACTTAGCACACGCAACCGTTCTTTTGTTAAGTCTTCTTGAATATTTATTTTAGTACCACGG
Source organism: Anthonomus grandis grandis (assembly GCF_022605725.1). Classification (NCBI taxonomy): domain Eukaryota; kingdom Metazoa; phylum Arthropoda; class Insecta; order Coleoptera; family Curculionidae; genus Anthonomus; species Anthonomus grandis. The sequence continues at coordinate 28,876,644 of NC_065555.1, forward strand.
CGCGTTTTTCTCGATTTTAGCACAGCACTACGGACGTTTAGATCTGCGAACTGAACCAGCACTGCCGGTGGATTATCGGCTGTTGGGTTTTTTGAATGAATGCGACGGCATGAAATTATTTGGTTTTTATTTATGGGACAGTTGATTTTAAGTTTATTTTGAAACAAATCAACCAGTGACTCATTTTCATCTTGTTTAATACCAAAGATGCGTATGTTGATCCGTCGCAGATGCTGTTCCTGCGCATTCCTTTGTTTGATTAGCGTTTGATTTTGACTTTTTAAATTACTAATTTCACTTTCTAGTACCACTATTTGCTTTTCAAATTTAGTTTCTAATGATTTAGTAATAGCACTTATTAGCGTATCCTTTAGGTCCCCACTAAAGACTTTTTCAATTTCTGCCTTGACAACAAAGCGATATCCTCCATTTTGTCGGTGTAATTGGACCTGTAGAAATGTAATACTAGCAAAAACACGCCACACTAGAGAAACTTTAGGCTTAAATATTATTATTACTATAAAAATAATATTTATTGTACCGTATTTAGCCTGGAACTTTACGATTTCATCATAAAGCGCCATCTAGAACATCCAATGTGTTTATAAAATTATATTATTCCTCTATTTAAATATATTGGCTTCTCCTAGCAGGAGGAACTTACAGTGAAAAAAGGCATTGAAATCCTAGCCACTGAAAGTACGGTTATTGGTCAATCCTTTCTCTGTTTGTTGATGTTTGTGAATATGTGCAAATTAAACTCAATTATGAGGCAGTGGGCAAAGGGGGCTGTTGTACACATAGGTCTCCTGATAAACCCTCACCAAAGGTTACCAGATGCAAATAACCTTGGAAAAGTCAGTAAGGCACTCTGGTCGGACAAATTTTATGTTACTGGCCAAACTATCAGTTACCCAGATATTTAAACTAAGTGCCTGAGTGCTGGGCAATCTTCGATGATGTACGATTCCCAGGATTTTAGCACCTGGACTCTTGAACTGTATTTTGCAGAGGTTGTACGCGTCATTGTATTTTTTCGTACATTCTTAGAATTTGTGAGACTTTAGCTGTGTGCACAGCTACCCTCGAATGCTGCGACAATCGTGCGAGTCAGCTTAACAGTTTGAGATGTGTCTACCAGAAGGGTGTACTTAGTAGGTATATGCGCAAGATAAGGTCTGGTTGCTCCGGTAGACAGGGTTATCGGTTCCAGTTTACTCTTCCAGCTCAAATACAATGTGCGCATGACCCCTTTGGGCAACACTTGAGTTGCCCAAAGGGGTTTCTATCGAATATACTAAACGCAAAAAATCGTTTGTTTTATTTTTGAACTAACTGCTCCGGAGATAGCACTTTCTTCTGAACAATAACCCTGTCCGTTAAAAACCGTTTGAAATATTTCATGACCGCTTGAGTGCGTGAATGTTTGAATGAAATTAATTTCTCCAGTAGCAGAAGTTCTTGACCAATTGACTCAGAGTAGATAGTTAAATAGAAAAGTTGCAAGACTACTGATACAATAATATTGGTGCATTATCATCCGCTGGCAGCTTGTCTTCTTTACTAACCCTATCCTATTTATCTTCTTTAGGTTCGTGGATCCAGAGCAAGCATACAAGGACTGTCTCTATGACATGTGCTCCTGTGAACTGCAAATGTCGAAGTGTTTATGCCCTACGATTTCGGCATATGCAGCTGAGTGTGCCAGGCAAGGTAAATCTCTATATGCAACATTTCCATGTAACCAGAAACCTTGAAACACGTTTTTTTTAGGAGTGAAAATTGATTGGAGAAATGAAATAAGGGAATGCGGCATACATTGCCCCGGTGGTCAAAAATACCAAATATGTGGCAACTCCTGCTCGCGCACTTGCAGTGATTTAACTTTACGGCCTGACTGTAAGCCGGAATGTGTCGAGGGATGTAATTGTCCAGAAGGGCAGGCTCTCGGTAAGTTAACAATTAAATGGTGGTGTATTAGTTACAAAAGACTTCTTTGGGATCGAAAATGTAAAAACTCAGCTATGTTTTTAGTTTTCCAAGGGTTTTTATGTATATTTTCAGTTTTAAGTTTTTTTTTAATCATGACATTTGAAAGACAGTTAATGCTAGTAAGGTACTTAAAACACCTGATCAAACAAGTATATTCAATAAAATTTATTTGACCCAAGTTGCGTTAAATTTGTTGTCAGAAGTGGGATATAGTGAAGCGCAATTTAGTAAATGCCTTTAATCAGAGATCAGGCCAAGATGGAGGTTGATAATGGAGTTGCTATTGAGGAAGTTTAAGTAGAAAGAAGTTCGAAGAACGAGATTGAAAACCAGAAGAACTAGATAAAAAACAGATAGAAAACAAGGCCTCAAACAAGAAGAATAAGATAAAAAATACGGAGAACAACAACAGGAACGACCAAATGATTCGAGAACGATTAAAATCATGCTCTACGGTCTCTATAATCCTTCATCCACCTTTAAAAAGCTAAAGGAATTACCTGGTTAATCCAGATGAGACCATTGGTCCTGATAAAAAGACATATGAAGATGTTCAAGAAGTCAAAACAAGAAGTCATAAAAAAAATGACTGTTTAAGAAGCTTTCTAGCCCCGGGATAGCAGGGCATATATCTATCGCCAAACTGTTGGTGAAGGATATGCCAGTTTTGCTATACACCAATATCTTCCTGGATATTTGGGCATAGGAACTGGGTGGTTGCCAAAATGCCAAAGAGCTGCTATCAAATCCAACTAAAGGTAGGATGGTGTGGTTGCTGTTTCGGCACAGACAGATTATGGCAGACCTGGCTGAAGTGATAAATTTGACAGTTTGAAGTCTTAATGAATTTCAATTGAGAGATAGTTCTGACAAATCTTCAGAACTAATAGCATATTAGATGGATCTTTCTTGAAAGCTTGTTCCAGAAGATCTTTAAAAAGAGCATGAATTTAAAAATGATTAACCAGTTTGAGAGTATTCATTCTCTGATGTCTAGGACTCTGCATGTACCTTAAAATAAATAAAGTCCAACAGCTTCTGTTTTGTGAACTGAGAGAAGGTTTCGATCGCTTCCACGTTTTATGGCGAAAATTCTTTATTTATACCTTCGAAACTCTTCCTAGGCAGAGTGTGGGTGTAAACTACAGGTATCAAGAGTCGATGGGCGTGTATTATTGGAAAGCGTCGTGAACCTTGGTGTACTACAAGGTTTATTATTAGATGATAATATTACTTCTCACACTTTCTATCTCACTTCCCGGGTATACGGAAGAATCAGCATATGTATTGTATAGCTGCTGCTAAATAAGTATTGGTCTTAACTCATGGTTTTTGCAATTAGTTTCAAACATTTCTGGCATGGTATTTCTCAGACACACCTCCTTGAACACAAAGTTGATCTGGGAGCTCATGTTGAGGTAATTGCAATAAACCTGGACGTTATTTTCTTAGACGATTCTCATCATGTGTATCTATGTTCTTAGAGCTTCTCGTTTGACCCTTGTACAGTTAAGATCACGTTAAGTGATTTTGATTTGGGAACATTCTGTAGAGGTTCGAACGTTTGGATTGCAAAAAAGAAGAATTGGAATATCGCGAATACTGTAGGTATGCCTTCTCACGCCATGGAATTTTAAGCTTATTATTCAGATACTTGAGGTTGCGCTGTAGAGAAGGGGTGTTTGAAACGTTATTTACTAGCGCAATTGAATAAACTCGGATATCAGCCATAAACCAGTTTTGGGAACATTGCGTAAGATTCGCGGAAACAATTTAAACACTTTATTGAATTCATGGCAACAAAATTCGAGCCCCTCGATTTAGAAATGAACGAAGAATAAAGAACAAAGTACTGTCAAGAGAAAATGTTACACCATTCAAATTTTCAAACTTTTTAATAAAATATTGGTTTGGCTACGCCTCTCTGTATGGTTGATGTCACTATTAATAGTACGAAATATTTCGATATTTTAAATAGGTTTCTTCTGGAATCGTATAACCATTGAATTATAAGGACATTCGTTCTTTTAATGTTAACATAAGGTCAGTAGCATGTAGCTGGCGTATGAGAAGGTGCCGTGATTGTCCTGGATCTTCGGCTAAATATTGTCGGCAAAAAATTGTCCTCTCGGACAACTTGAGAGATTTACCTTGAAAATATTTTTTATAGTAATTTGATTTTGACCTGTTTTCAAATTTGACTCTTGAGGGACGATCAAACTTAGATTGGGAGCAGTGTTGTCAAAAGCGATTTTTTTTGTTTTCTAGTTCAGTTAATGTGGGTTCTACTTCTGTTTTATTAAATAGTTTTAGCTGTATTCAGGTCTAATTTAGATTATTTTATTTTAAATTCTGTATTCTGTGTACTGTACTAGTGTTTCGTACAAATTTTTAAATCATATGTTTCTCATTCTCAACGGTAACTAAGAACCCTTCTTATATTTTCTAATATAAGAAGAGTTCTAATATTTTAAAATTTTAGATGGCAACGGTGAATGTATTCCGATCGGCCAATGTCCTTGCCAACAAGAGGGACTAGAATTCCAAGCGGGATATAAAGAAGTCCGTCCTGGAACCCACGGTTTGGAATTATGTACCTGCTTAAATGCTAATTGGAATTGCAGACTAGCCACCCAAAAAGATATCTTAGCGTTCCCCCGAGCTAACGACCTGAAAGCAAAATGTGATAACTCACGGTAAGAATTCGAGACTATAATAAAATAAAAAAATGTCAATATTTTATAAATTAGTAGTTGTAATGCAATAATGTCTTATAGACTATATTATCTTATAGGCAAACGTGAAAAAAACAATCTCTCACTCTTCTAACTATCCGAAACTGAAAGTATCTTTTCCATCAATAATGACTGGTACATACATACATACATAGTTAATAATACATAGAAAATAATGGCGAAGTCTAGCTTTAGGGCTACTCCTACTTAACCATTCAAATTTTTATGTCAAAATACATAAAGTCGCCAATTTTCAAGACGATACTTCTTAAAATTACAAAATTATTAAGAAATTTCAATTAATATTTCTAAACTTTAAATATTCTGTATCTCGTAAACCTGCAACATTTATATAAGATAGGTTAAGCTCAATCGCCATATTTTGGTGTGTAGTATCTCCAGTTTAGAGATTGCTCATTCTTAATGAATCACCCTGTATAAATTCCGTGTCAATTTTTTTAAATGCCGTAATTTTCTCCCTTTTGTAAACAGAATAGTATATGATATACGTATATTATACAGTTTAATAAATATACCTTGATCATATACGGTTGATAAATATACCAAAACCAATCATTACTAAAAAATCGTTAAATAAATATATATTTAATGATAATAATATATGATGTGTTCCTTGGGTACTTAGGGCAGGAGATAAAAGTGAGTAACGATAACCAGGTAGCCTTAATAATACGAAGAACTCAATTAGGATAAGCGGCGTTTGGAGACTCCCCTATGTTTAAAAAAATCCAAGTTATAGACGTAACCTTAGAACTATGGATTGCTGTATGTTACCGTTGCTATACGAAGCACATACGTGAATTTTCACAAAATCAAATTTGGACAGAATTCGTAAAACTCAGAGAGCTATGAAAAGACACATATTAAGAGTATCACTCAGATATAAAGAAACGTAATGAGTGGACAAGAAAGAAAACCAATGCCGTTGACGTTATAAAAAAAGCAGAATCACTATAATGGAAATGGGCAGGACACAACGAACTTGTAACAGATAATCGGTGGAATTTAAAAATTAAACTAAAAGACTAAAAGAAAAATGAAAAGAGACCTCAGGTTCATCATCCTTGGTAGGGAGAGCTTTCGATCTTTCCAATGGATAGATGGGATACATCAAGAATTCTGCCGCATAGTGAAGATAATTGCAGAGTATATGCTCCATTGTCTCGCTTTTGTGGTTGCATGCCCTGCGTAGTAGACTAATGCTTACTTTCAATTTGAATAAATGGCTATTTAACTGACAGTGACCAGTAAAAATAGCGGTTTCTAGGCGTAGTTTCCTTCTAATCAGAGATCTGTAACATAGATGGAAAATGTGCTTACTGAGATTCAGGACTTTTTAATACTCTTTTTAAATTTACTATGAAAGAATGTATAATAATATATAAGATATTTATCTTATTTACCATGTTTTTCAGAAATTTCGAGTTTACCACTTGCGAAGACGTAGAACCGGTGACTTGCAAAAATATGCACACTGATGAGCACTTTTCTCCTTCAGTTTGTCATGCTGGTTGTAAATGTAAAGATGGATATGTTCTTGATTCGAAAAATAAAAGATGCGTTAAGCCCAATGAATGTCCCTGTCATCATGGAGGGAAGAGTTATAAAGAAAAATCTATTGGTAAGTAAATATATATATTTTTTAATTTTTGATACATGTACGATTCAAAACACTGACAAGCTTAAATGAATAGGATACCCAGGTTTGATTCTATAATTAATTTGGTGCTACTTGTAATATCAGATCATTCACATTTTAATAAGAGTATTTAAATATATTACTTCTGAATAAAATGGCAAATCTATTACAGCTAATTTGTTTTTATAAGGAAAATAAAATATATTTCACAATCAATATTCAATTAATATCTATGGTATATACTAATTAATAGACAGGCCGATTGTGACTAAACTGGCATTTATTAATATAACAGTACATGGCACTTACGTGAATTATAAAACTATAGAGCCCATTTCTTCTTCATCCTTAGGTAAAGCTTTTGTGAAAATATCTGCCTGTTGCCTATCAGTTGATACATACTCTAAAACAATTTTGTCTTGATCTTTGGATTCTAGAGTTGACGCCATTTACATAACATGCACTAACGCAAAATGAAAGAGCAAGATATTCTGATTCTGCACTTGATAAAGCCACTATGTTTTGTTTCTTTGTTTTCCAAGAAATAAGATTCTCATTAATTTTTCCTGCAAAACCAGATATGCTTTTTCTATCTTCATCATTTGCAAAATCGGAATCAGCAAAACTATATAAATTAATTTTATTAAATGATTTAGAAAACTTAAGACCATAGTTTACTGTTGACCTCAGATATCTTAAAACATGTTTTAAATAATTCCAGTGCTCAACTGTAAAATTATTTTGAAATTGACTAAAAAAGGATATCGCAAAACTTAAATCAGGTCTAGATCCTAACATGATATACATTAAGCACCCAATTAATTCTTTGTGAGGTATATGTTTCAACTTTTCATCAGTTTGATTTTTGACATTTGATGTCGATTTCGGTTGCATAGGAATTTCACTCAGTTTACAAAAGTTCATATTAAACTTTATTAATACTTTTCTTATTAAGTCTTTTTGTGTAATAAAAATATTGTCACCAAGTTTATTAATTTCTAAACCTAAAAACACAATATTTTTATTGTTTAACTTCTTCATTTTGAAAGCTTGAGATAATTTAGTGTCCAAGACATTTAATAGATCAATTTTATTCGAAAATATTATCAAGTCATCAACGTGGATTAATATAAAGCAAGAAGAATAAAGACATGGATCTTTCTTTGACCTGACTTGAAATCCAAAATCAATTAAAGTTTCATTCAGTAATGAATTCCAACATTTAGGGCTTTTCCCTCAAACCATACAATGATTTTAAAAGTTTACATACTAAATTTGGATGTTTACTTTCAAGTCCTTCTGGTTGTTTCATGTATACAGGACTATTCAATTTCCCATTCAAAAATGCTGACTTTACATCCATTTGTATTACATTCCAATTATACTCAATGTATAAAGATAGTAATATCCTCAAGGTTACCATCCTTGCAACTGGAGCATAAACCTCTTCTGAAAAGGAATCCTGTTGATACCCTCGAGCTACTAGTCTTGCCTTCTTTTCTAATTTACCATCTACTTCTTTTTTCCGAAAACCCCACTTTGAATCTATAACCCTTTCATTTCTAGGATATGGTACTAATTCCCATGTCTTGTTTTCCTGTAAAGCATTTAACTCTTTATCTATAGCCATTTTCCACTCATTTCCATGTTGTATAGCCTCTTTATAGGACTGTGGCACTTCTGATAAGAGATGTCCCATAGAAAGAGCCCACAAAGTGTGTATCAGTGTCAAAGTCTGTAGTTAAGTCATAATTTTGTAAATAATTTGGCATTTGCCTGTTTCTTGAACTTTCTTCGCCTTTCATGTTCCTTTGTCACTTCCTGATCACTATTATTACTGTTACTTTCTTGTTCTAAATCTTGGTATATATTCTCTGTCTTTTTTTTAATTTCATTAACACATTCCTTGGTATTATGTTTTTCCCTTTCTTCTTCATCTCTAACCGGAATCTGATACAAATCTATCTCTTTCTAACAGCCATTTAACATCTGCTCATCAAAAACAACATTCCTTCCATGAACAACTTTCTTTTCACTCTCATTCCATAGTCTACATCCATTATCTGAATAGCCAATCATAAACAGTTTTTCAGAGTGAGTGTCTAATTTAGATTTTCTCATTTCTTTAGGAATTAAATTATATGCTCTACATCCAAAAAGTTTAATTTTTCCCAAATATGGTTTTTGACTGTATCATATTTCTGCTGGGCAAACAAGTTTTGGTAATGTACGAGTCTCTGTGCGATTTATAAAATAAATGGAAGCTCTAATAGCTTCACCCCATAAGGATTTATCTAATTTACTATCAAAAATTAAGCATCTTGACTTTTCCAATATTGTTCGATTAAACCATTCCGCAACCCCATTTTGCTCAGGATTATAAGGACCTGTATACTTTATTCTTATCCCCTTATTTTTACAAAAATCTTTAAAAGCAATTGAAGTATATTCACCCCCATTATCACACCTTAATTTCTCAATTTTAGTACCAAACTTAGCTTCTACTTAAAACACATACTGTTTAAAGGGTTCAATAGCTTCACTCTTACTTTCCAATAAGAAACACCTACAAAAATGAGAATAATGGTCAATGAATGTTATGAAATACTTCTTACCATCATATGTACTAGGTGTGATTGGACCACATATATCAGAAGATATTATTTCCAAAATTCTTTTTGCTTTCCTCTCATCAGATACAGTTACATATGGCTGCCTAGTCTGTTTAGCTTCAAAGCAAATTTCACAGGTACCTGGAGATGGATATCGAGAAGAATGACCCCTTCTTCTATGTTGGAATAATTGCTCGTCTATACTAGTATTAGCAAAATTAATATTTTCGTTACACAAATTTAAATTTATTGTATATAATTTCCCATTTAAATTACCTTCCAAAATGTTTCCTTTGTCATTCAAAATTACAACCTTATTATTTTTAAAAATTACTTGTAAACCGTTTTCCTCTAATTTTCTTACTGACAATAAGTTGTAAAATAATTTGTCGCAAACCCACACATTTTTAATATTAATTTTTCTATTGTCATTTGCTTGAAATAATAAATTTTCCTCTTTTCTAGCAATAATCTTTTCACCTTCTTTTGCTATATTTATATTATGCAAAACATCTTTACTGTTATGTAAATATGGTAACAATTTTGTACTAACTAAATGATTAGTCGCACCACTATCTACAACGAATGTTACATTACAATTTTTGTTACATATATTTTCAGAAACATTGCACACTCATATGTTAAAAAGGATGTGTCTTCTTCCTTCACACGACTTACATTTTGAACTGCATGAGCCCCACCTGACATATGTCATCTGAATGCCCCTCGGCAACCACCGCTGTACCTGCCTCTGGAATTTCCATGAAATCTTGCATCATTACCAAAGGTTCTAAAAGGAGTTTGGCCTGCGCTGTTCAGACATTCCGCCCTTTTATGTCCCAATTTCTTGCATAAGTGACATTTGTAAGGAAAATACCCTTGTGATGGGCTGCTTCTAGTCCAATTTCCATTTCCTCGCCCACTGCCACGACCCATAAAAACTGCATCCACGTTCTACCTTGAATTTAACTCTTGCTTTTTACCGTGTCTAGCCTCCTCCAACAATAATTTCCCTTTAACAAAATCCAGAACATAATATCTATGGCTGTCGTCACAGACTGGTAAGCTTCTGGCATTGTTGAGAGTAATTGTAAAATTATCTCTTGTTCCTCCTGCTTCTTTCACTTTGCTTACTATTTGATTAAATTCAGTGAGAAATATAGGTAGGTCGCCAGCATTAAACTTCAGAGCTCGAAATTTTCTCTGCAAAACTACTTGTGTAGAAATACCTTTTTTTGAATAAGTCATACACAAAGATTCCATGATTTGCTTTGCAGTAGTTTTCGCCTTAAGCGTTTCCAAAATATTATCTGCTACATATTGTATAATAATTGTTCTTGCCTTGACATCACTTTTTGCAAACTTGTCTAATTCTTCAGCTGAAGTGGGAGTTCCGTTAGGACATTTACCACTCCTTGTTGTTCTAGAAGTAATTTGATTCTGAACTCCCAATTTGAAAAGGAATTACTGTCAAAGGGCTTAATATAAAATAATTGCTGCTGCTGTCTTTCCGCCATTTTTCTACCGCCTGTTCCTACTTTCCGTTGCCAAATTGTATTCCCAAATTTCCAGGTTCTACAACACTTTCACCTTTCCCACAACCTGCCTAATTAATTCCTGGGCCCATAACCTATGGTATATACTAGTTAATAGAAAGGCCGATTGTGACTAAACTGGCATTAATTAATATAACAGTACAGGCATACACGCGAATTACAAAACTACATAGCCCATTTCTTCTATTACATGTGCTCTTAATTTTCTTTTCTAGAATAAAATATTACCAGCATAATAATAATACCCTAAAATAATTATATTCACATCGTGATAGTTATGGGTATGCAACCAAATCTACATTGCAGAATTGGATATTCTACACCAAAGCGGATAATATCTACAATATCAATATATATTCAATTAATATCAAAAGCAGCGCTACGCCATCAAGTTCCGTGTCAAACTCCAGAAAACAGCAACGGAGACTTTAAAATTGCTAAAGACCCCTTCGTTATTACTGATGATGGAGATTGTGGTCAAGCAAGTTTCCACGCTGGCTTACATCCCTTACAGTCCAGATCTTCCACAGCTAGACTCCTTTCTTTTGCTTAAGCGAGAGCTTAAGGGCAATTAATACAGCTCCATAGAAGATGTCCAAGATATGACGGCATCTCTGAAGGGGATTCTAGAAAGCAACTTTCAGAAGGCGTACGCGCAGTAAGTATCGGGTACTATCCATTGTGTCGTAGCAAAAAGTTGCTCATAAGGATTTGTACCGATTAGTTCAATCAAAAAACAATTATTCAGTTCTACTTTTCGATCCTATTCGGTATAATGGCCTTTCTAACATTTTCTACAGTTTATCTTGCTGAAAAGGGCATCTCTCAATTTGCGTAGTTTGCAGTCATCAAACTTCACATTAATCGGGACCGTCGACAGTCTATCGTCCGGCCCGATATTATTATTAGAATACAGTCGATTATATTATATACTCACGAACTTATAAATATACTGGACTGCTAATGCATATGGCCACGATACTCAAAAATGACCACTGCATGGTGGCCGCCATTTTTATAGTGATTGTGTCCTTTTGATGTTGGTCACTCTGAAAATTTTTAGTGTTGCCAACAAAAAATATATTAAATAACGATAATGAAGTTGACGACGCTGACGTTTGACGTGTGAGTATAGCGGATTGCCTAGTTTTTGCCGATTTGTAAACGACGCTTGGGTATATCGTCTGGAACAGGCGATGTATCTTTCTCCTTATTTAAGATGTGAATAATGTATCACCATCTTTATTTTCTCAAAACCGAATTATTATAAATTGTTCGTCTGTGTTGCTTATAATAGAATAATATATTGAGTTGTTGACAGAATAATATACTTTTACTATATAAACCCTTTATAATTACAAACCCTCATAAAATCATCTATATTTTGATTTTTATAGATGGTTGTAGGGGAGAGTGGGGCATAGCGGAATGATATTTCTTTTTTTTTAGTTGGCGATCTTAATATTTAAAAAGAAGGTGTAAAAATGCTGTCAATCAAAAGTTTAGACTCTTCTTTGAAAAGGACAGTGATAAAATATATCTAAGGTGAACGGTTTTTGTAAAAAAAATTAAAAAAAAAAAGAGAAAATCATTCCACTTTGTCCCTTCGGTGGGGTAAAGTGGAACACTATACGGGGCAAAGTGAAATGAAAAATTTTATCAATAAAAGTCGCATATAAAAGCATTTTTAGAGTGTATATCATAGGCGGTACATTGTTCATGAGCCCATCTTTCGCAGCGACTGCAGGATATCCAGCTTTTTCCAGAACTGGATTTAAGGAATTCACGATCGCAAAAAAAAAAACATCTTGTATTATCATCATTTTGAACACCTTGTGCAGAAACGTGTTCTACCCTTTTGCGTTTACTTTGACGATGTTCCGGGTCTTTCTTTTTGCTTTCAAAAACTTTTTTTTTACAGTAACTAACTTCAAGGGAGTTGGACTATTTTTTTCTAGCAGTTCATGATAATACGGACTTGCGGTTAACACTGCAGTTTTTCCTCTGTTACGTGTTGTTGGTTTCTGTTTAGTAGTCTGCTGCACCTGGGGTACCGGTATAATGTCACGGGGACTGCAAATTTGGTTTTCAGTCAAAAGACCTGTCTCCTCTAGAACTTCTGGAGAACAGGAAGGAGAGACATTTGAAAAACAAGAATGAATTGATAACAAAGGGACTGGTTCCACTACTACTTTTGGGAAACATGGGGGCATTTTGCCTACACGCTTGCTGCAAGAAGGAAGAGCTTTTTCAGTTATTTTTAACACAAAATCTTTATCGGGAGCTGGTACCGCTACTATTTTCGACGAACATGATGATATTTCGTCTTCAACATCTTTGCTGCAGGAAGGAATGGCTTTTTTATCACCTTGCTTAGCAGTTCCTTTTAACAATATAATAGGAATATTATCATCGGATGACGAGTCTTCGTTTTCCGGAGCAGGTCTGTAAAATAACAAATTTATGTTAGGTATAAAATAAACTGTCAAAATTGATACCTACCTATTAGTTGTTTCACTTGCTGTAAAGGCTTCGTCAGGGAAAATATGTGGAATAACAGGCCAAATGCCTGTTTTTGCAAACCCGCTAATGGCATTCTGCGCAGTTGAGGCCCTTAGGAACGCTTTCCCAAACAATTGTCCAACTTGTCGTATTGTTATTGGTCTTCCAGGATGATTTCGTAACCAAAGTTCACATTCCTGCATGTAAAAGGTGCTGAGAGGAAACATGAACGAAACGTGGCTGAAGGCGATGGCTGGTATGTGGAGGTAGGCAAATAATATGAACATGATTTTTTCTAGCTGTTTCAAGTAAAGCAATATTTTTTTTGTATGGCTTGCGTGACCATCAAGAATTAGTAAGATTGGTTGATCAGCAGTTGGTTTGACATGTGATCGAACCATGTTGGGCAAAATATGTCTGTGTTCATCCATGCCATCCTGAAGGATGGTCTGTCTCCTCCACATTATAAATTTGGCTTGGCGAGAATTTGTAGCTAGTAGTAGTTCAATGAGCAGGCTAAAAAAGGCAGAAACGGTATGCCGGTTAAAGACCGTAGCTCTAGCGATTGAGGTTTTTTCGGGAGTTCGCAGAGAAAGCCTTGAGTTCCGCTTTAAAAAGGCTAAAACCCAATCTTTTCCCGCCTTTCCTTTCTCATTATTAAATGGATGGCTTATCCCGTTCCTTACAGCGAACTGATAGGCTAGATGCCTTAAGTCTGATATGTTTAAGCCAAAGTATCTCCATGAACAGACAGTGTTCAGCAAGCTGTTGCTCTTGTTGTGGTGTAAAACAACGAGTAAATCTGCCCAAACTTTTTCTTGAAGCTTCCTCGGACGCGCAGTTTTTTTAGCTCTTCGAAAAAATGTTGTTTGTGGCACATTATAGCTAAGAGCTGCCTGCTCATAGCTCAAACGATTTGCTCGAACTGCTGTAATAGCGTTGACCATATCTTCCTTATCCCAAACATGTTGTGTGGATTTACGGACATAATTCCTAACCATTTTTGTCGGACCTCTAAAAAGAATAGGAATAAAAAATAAACATATGCATTCGAATGAATCTAGTTTAAATATTGTTTTTCTAATGGGGCAAAGTGGAATGCATTCCACTTTGCCCCTTTTGACATTTTCCACTTTGCTTCATTTGGCATCTTTTTAGTAAATGTTTGTTTTTTTTAACAACTGTGATTCGATCCATCTATATTATTTAGTACGCTTAGTTATATGTCCTACCTTGAAAATAGCTGCTACAAAATTCCGCTTTGCCCCACTCTCCCCTACCTATTAATGTGGAAACACTGTACATGGAAGGAAAGTAAAACTCGTAATAGTAAAAATAGAAAGAAAACAAAAGTGTTTTTTACTAAATTTGTTAAGTAAATACAAGCAAAAATTTAAATGAATATCATGATTTTCATGGTATTAGGATTAATAAGATTCAAGATTATCAGAATAATAAAACAAATATTTTAAAGTGCATGCATCTATTCCAAGTTGATTGAAACTTTGTCTCATTTTAGGTGAGGATTACTCTCTTTCATAAATTTTAACGAAATTCTTAAAGAAGTACTAGAAAAATCACAGATCTAACGCAACTATCTTAAATTCTTACCTATATGTAACTTTCTATTTTGTATTTTTGTAAACATAACCTCTCAAAAACTTTAATTGTTTTGTTTCCCTACAGTTGGCACAACCAAAATGTCCTTTCGATGTTGGAGTGACCAACATCGAAAGGACACAATCACGCAAAATGGCGGCCCCCTAGTAGTGATCATTTACTTTTCATTGAATTGGCAGTCCAGGTATATTTATAAGTTCGTGTATATACCCGACTGTATTCCCTCCACAATTATTGCGTCACACTATAGTGGCCGGCAGGAATCGCGCCATTCGCGCCTCAAACTGTTATTTCTGAAAGACACGAAAAACCATTTTAAAATTTTACTGAATTTTTCCACAAAATCATTTTTAAAACACTTGCCTTAAAAAAACTGGAGGTAGCAAGTTTTAAAATGGATAAATACAATTGTGACTATGGTAACAATTCGTAATGAAAAATGTACTTTTCAATAACTAGCCAAGTGCTAAATAAAGATTATTTATTTATTTACTTGTCATATTGAAGGATGTACAAGTTCAAAGATAGTTTTTACGTTTTATGACCTTTAAGTATGATATTATGCCTCTTAAGGGTTTTCATTATGACCCTAGATCTCTTCATTTGCGATTTTCTTTCTTTGGTCGATAGCCTCCTACTGTTGGCTTCCATAGGATCTTCCTTTGTTTCAACAAAGCAAACGAGATATGTTCAAACTGTTAATTAACCCTATAAGCCTACTAATCTCGTCTTAAAATTATTCATTTCAAGATGGCGATTCAATAAATTAGCAAATTCTCTTCCTATAGATTCAGATACTTCCTTCATGATGCCTATAATAAATGCCCTGCAAATAATTACAAAAAATTGAATAAGTTGATATTTAGTTTTGGTAAATATAATGTATTGTAATTATACTATTAAGCGTATGATAAAGATTATTTATGTTTTTTATAGCTTATGTTTTGAATGTTCTGTAATATTAATAATGTAGGTAATTACTTTGTCTAATGTTTCCTACAAATTTGTAATTAATTTTATTCTTATAATTAATTCATCTTCATATCTCAGCTGTTCTATTAAATTTAAATAAAATTAATATCATATTATTTGTTATCTAGTTCAAAGCGATTGTAACACGTGCACCTGTAAAAACGGCAAATGGAAATGCACAGATCGTCAATGCACAGCAGAGTGCTCGACGTGGGGCGATTCGCACTATAAAACCTTTGATGGAAAGCATTTTGACTATCAAGGTCAATGCACTTTTGTATTGGCAAAAGGTGTGCTTGGTAGTGATAGTTTCGATGTTACAATCGAAAGTATTCCTTGTGGATCATTGGGTACCAGTTGCTCTAAGTCTGTAACCGTACGGTAAATTATTTTGTCATTAGAGCACACTTCAAAAATGAATAATACTTAATAATTTTGTTAGGGTGTCAGCTGGAGAAGATACAGAAAAAATTACTTTAACCAGGGATAAACCTACACCTAGATTAATAAATAAAAAACATATCACTTTAAGGGAAAAAGGGATTTTTGTTATTCTGGAAGCTCCCGATTTAGGTCTAGTGGTTCATTGGGATAAAGGTAACTAACTTCAACAGAAATTCTTTTTGATTTTTCCATTTAATTTCATCCTTACATTAGGAACTAGAGTTTACGTAAAGATAGATCCCCGATGGAAAAACAAAATTAAAGGTTTATGCGGAAATTACAACGATAATGAAGCCGACGATTTCCAAACTCCTTCAGGTGGTATGACCGAAGCCTCTGCTAAAATTTTTGGAGACTCTTGGAGGTAACTCTTGGAATTTTACTTTACGAACTAATAAATTCTTGATTTTCGACTGATTTATTTCAGATTGCAAGATTATTGTTCTGAAGCACTCGACATAGAAGATACATGTGCCGAAAAGCCAGAAAGAAAAGTATGGGCTTTAAAAAAATGCGGCGTTTTAAAAAGTAAACTGTTTGCGCCGTGTCATTCTGAGGTTCCATTGGATAGTTATTTTGATAGGTAAGTGATTATTACTTAAATATATTTTATTATTAGTGTTCTACAAAACTACAGGTTATCATGCTTTTAATATATTTTAATGTGTTTTGAAAAAGAATCTAAGACATCGGTAAAAAGTAACTTGTAATTGCCTGAAAAATTTCGTTTTTATTCCATTTATCTGCAGAAATTTTGTTCTTATTCCAAGCAGTAAATCAAGTACCTGTTCCGGTTACCTCGTTTTATTACAATACATCCTCAGCACCTCAAAGAATTTCCATTCAATCTGCTGATCTTCTCTTTTGGAACCTCAACTGTTTGGAAACAATGGAAAATTCAACAACGCTTTTTTCTCTTATCAAAATTAATTTATTCATATGCTTATATGTCCAATTTTAAGGCCTTGATCGATGCCTATAGAGATTACTAGGGTTCACATATAAATTCTCATTAAACTTTCGACCTCTTAGCTCTTGGACCATAATCACTTTGATGACATATGTACTTAATAAATACTGTTAAAAACCTACTGGTCAACAAACGGATAAAAAGTTACACGGTAGAGTGAGTTATAGTCGAAAACATGTAGTGCCTGAGTTGAGTTGCGAGTCGAATCTCGGTCGACGTGAGGCGTTGCTCACCAATTTCCTCTGTTCCCATTGGTCTCTTTTCCTTCCTGTCTAGAGTCCTATAGTGATTGCCTGTTCAAGAGTTGTAGTACACAGTCGAGTTAAATCGTTGTCTCAGAGATGTAGGGTGTGACCTAAGTCTCGATTCATAATAGTAGTCGAGTTAAATAGTTTCTCACCGATTTATATATATTTCATATTACTCTTAATATTCAGTACGGCTCTGTTTACATCTTTCGTGCCCAAGTTCAAGTTCATAATCCCTAATAACCGAAACTCTTTTTCTCTTTATTTCCAGACTTTTGGTGATCAACTGGAGGTCCAAGACTTGCAGTGAAATTGTAATCGCCTAAATAAAAACTTAACTCACGAATTATCTTTACTCGTAATACCCCAACACGAGACCAACTCATCAATGGGTCAACTCCTTCGAAATATGTATATCCCGAGGGAATTAAGTAAAACCCTTAAGTCATAGGTTTCACTGACTCAATATTCGAATTTAACCGGTAATCTAAACCTCTCACCTGCTGATTCGTAAACGTAAATAGAAAGTAACTTAGTAAATAAAGTAACTTACCCTGGATATTTTGGGGATGGGTGTGGTAGGTCACGTACCGAAAAATACGCGCGTAAAACAGTGTCGACACTTATCGATCAAATCGGTTTTCGGTCAATGCCAGAATTGCTGCTACTCAATTCACAGCTTAGCACAACCTTCTCCTTTTCTCCCACTCTTTTCGCATTCGTATTCAATATAAGGAAAGATGTGTATAGTTCAGGAATATACAAAAGGTGGGAAAAGGAAAAGATGTAAGGCAAATTATGTAAAGTTAAATAAGTTATTAGCAAAACGCGTATTTTTGAATGCATAAATATTAAATACAAGTAAAGAATTAAATTAAAGTTAAAGTATCACTAAGTATTGATTAAGAGAAAATTAAAATTAATAATTATAATTACTACAAGCATGTGATGACGAAACAGTCTCCTTATTTCTCTACATTTTCGTAATAATTAATGGCAGGTCTATAACTCCTAATACCTCAAGACAGATCTTTCTCTTAATACCCAATATGATATCCTCTCACTCTCTTTTTACCTTTCATGACTAAGTTTAAGTTCAAAATCCCTAATAACCCAAGACGGGTCTCTCTCTCTCTCTCTCTCCAGACTCCTTGTGATCAATTGGAGGTCGAAGAGTTGCAGTCTTTAGTAAAATTCTAGTCGGTTAAGTGAAAACTTGCTCACGAATTATCTTCACTCCTAATACTCCAAGAGAAGTCAGTCTTTCTGTCTGTCTATACTTTTGGTGATCAATGGCAAGTCCATAACCCCTAATACCTTAAAACGGATCTTTGTCTTTACTGTCCTAGTGACTTAATGAAGGTCCATACAAATAAATAATTGTATCTTCCCCTATTTGGAGAAGAAGCTAGGCAGCAGTTCTCTTCCGAAAGAGAATGTTGTTTTTGTTACAAGCAGTTAGCCTTCTGATCTTCACTTTTAAAAACCAGACAACTCGAACTATCTGAAAAAGTGTTGTTTTTATAATTAAGATATCAATCTTTTGAAAGTTTAATTTTCGTAATTTAACGTGTGTACCAGAAGACGACAATTCCTTGTCTTGCATTTTCCTGATCCGTTCCTGATGTACTATGTGAGTCAAACTCGCGATCGAAATAAGATGTTGCCCACGGATTTATCTCTATAACTTTATACCTTAAGTTAGGTTTTTCTCTCTCCAGACTCTTAGTGACGAATTGCACATTCCACAGTTGCAGAACACAGTAGAGTTCAGTCGTTGTCGCAGAGATGTAGTGTCTGAGTCGAATCGCGAGTAGGAGTCGCGGTAGAAGTGAGAGGTTGTACACGAATTTATCCCTATTCCTCTTACCCCTGATAATCTAAGATGGGTTTCTTTCACTCTCTAGACTCTATATGACCAGGTCCAAGAGTTGCAGTACAGAGTAGAGTTATTCTCGCAGAGATGTAGTGTGTCAAGCGAGTCAAGTCGTTCGCCACTACGAGACATAGTGGCGAATTGGGAAGTAAAGCGAAAGAATTCTCATCGATATCCACCTATTTCATATTACCTTTATTAACAATTTTTTTACCATTATTAATACAACTTTATTACCATTATTAATAACCCAATATTCCAGTCAGTTAATCTTCTGATCTTGACTTTTAAACAACAAACAACTTGAACTACCTGAAGAAATGTTGTTTTATTTCGGGCAGCTAATTTCCGACTTTAATTTTCTCAAAGATGAATTTTTCCCTAAATTTCCTTGCCATAGTAAACATATGAAGCAAATCACTCATCTTCTCACTGATCTGTTCGCAGAGATTATTCGTTCGAGTTCGCAGAGTGTATGAGTCGAATCACGAATCCTAGTGGCGAT
The DNA here is from genome assembly GCF_022605725.1 of Anthonomus grandis grandis. NCBI lineage: Eukaryota > Metazoa > Arthropoda > Insecta > Coleoptera > Curculionidae > Anthonomus > Anthonomus grandis. The sequence continues at coordinate 28,896,336 of NC_065555.1, forward strand.
CACAGTAAGATATTGAACACGGATTTATTCCTATTTCTCTTACCCTGTATACCATAAGACAGGTCTCTTTCTTTTCAGACTCTAAATAAATAAAAGGTTTCCAAAAATCTACAGACTCTAGGTAACCAATTACAGCTCTAAGAGTTGCAGTATACTGTCCAGTTCAGTCATTGTCATAGGAATGTAGTGTGTGAGTCAAATCGCGAGTCATAGTCCCAGTCAGATATTGTTTACGGATTAATCCGTATTCTCCTTATAACCTAAGATAGGTTTCTTTCTGTCCAGACACTAGGTGACCACTTGCAGGTTTAAGAATTGCAGTACATAGTCGAGTTGAATCGTTATCGCAAAAAATGTAGTTACACACGGATGTATAGGTCTAATAAAATAGGTCTCTTTCTCTCTCTCTCACTCTCTAGACTCTAAGTGACTAATTGCCAGTACAAGAATTGAAGTACACAGTCGAGTTGTGTCGCTGTCTCAGAGAGGCTGTGCGTGAATTAAGTCTTGAATCGGAACGGCAGTCGAGTTGAGAAGTTTCTGACGGATTTATACCTATTTGATATTCCCCTTAATACCCAATACGGCTATCTTTCTCTGTTTACACCTGTTTTTGACCAAGTTTAAGTTAATAATTCCTAATAAACCAAGACGGGACTTTCTGTTTCTCTCACTCCAGAATTCCGGTGATCAATTACAGGTCCAAGAGTTGCAGTCTGCAGTCAAATTGTAGTCGGCTGAAGTAAAAAGTTGCTCACAAATTATCTTCACTTCTAATATCTCAACACGAGTCTTCTGTCACTGCACTTTTGCTAATTAATGGCAGGTCCATAACCCCTAATATCTTAAGACGGATTTTTTTCTCTCCACTTTCTTAGTGAAGGTCTATACAATTAAATAATTGAGTCTCCCTCTATTTGAAAAAAAAAACCAGAAATAGTTTTCCGCCGAATAAAAATGTTGTTTTTATTACAAGCAGTTAACGCTTTATGCATTGTTATTTTCTTTTTACTTCCCAAAAAAAAATGATGGATGATGAACAATTAATGTAACACTTAATAAAGTAGTTGGAGGTCTCTAATGAGATTTGAATATCTGGTATGCTTTTTCTATTCATTTAGTAAATGCACAAGTTCTTATTCGATACTCGACTGCTTTAATATTTCTAAAAGAGAACAGCAAAATTGCTGTTTTATTTACTTTTATAGCTGTTGCAATAAAATCCAAACATGGTTACATCGATAGATGTCTCTACTGACGGCATGCCCGGATCAAGTCACAATAAATGCATTAGGCTGTTGCTAATAGGCCGACTTTACTTCTAGATACCAAAGTATTTTCAAACACTTCTTGCTAAGGCTGGTTGATCTGGGCAATTGTCGTTTAGCTCTTTGAATTACAGTAAGTTAATGCTGTATGTTCCAATCTTACAACCACCTGGTTGTCCTTAAGAACAAGTTAAGATATTGGTGATATCTTATGCTCATAATAGTTTTGGTACTGGATTCGCACTTTCAGTGATTTGAAAGTGTTAAAACCAAACGGTGGTGTATAGACTTGAAAAACCTTAACATTTGTTCTAACGTTTAAAGGAGATACGCTGATAATTTTAGCCTGCACCAATATCCGGCTGGCGCAATTCTTTTCTTCCTCCACTTTAAATTTTATTTATGTTTATATCAATTGATTTAAATAAATAAATGTCGTAAAATCAAATACTTACCGTGCAATAAAATTTTTAATATTAATTTTTAGATGCGTTTTTGACGCTTGTTCTTGTGACCAAGGAGACGACTGTCATTGCTTATGTACCGCATTGGCATCTTATGCACAAGAATGCAACAATAAGGGGGCTCCAGTACGTTGGCGAAGTCAGCAATTATGTCCGATACAGTGCGACCAACGGTGTTCGGAATATAGCTCTTGCATCAGGTAAGGAAAAACATTATAGTGTAGGCTCTTTAAAAGCTAGAAACCTAGAATAGTAAAATATGCAAGGGTTTAAAGAATAAACTTTTGAGCCTAAGGGCAATATACCATTAAGTAACCCACTGAACCTGGTAATGTCCACGACTGAGATAGCTGGAACAATTATTGAGGTATGTTAGTTCAGCAGGGAGACAAGGCAGGATTGAATATATTGAAATGTAGATTGAATAAGACCTGAAAAAAACAAGGTCAACGTAGTACTTTCCATTCAACAACTTTGAAGCCAACTACGTCTATTCAAAAATTTCTCCCAAGGCTTAAGAAAGCATCGCATAATAAAACTTATTTCCTTTAACATCTCGGTTCCTGACGAACCTACTCATGTACAGTCGGCAAATTTGAAAATGTCCCTCGCATCTGCTCTCAGACTTCGCTGCCTTACAATTTGGCAACATGGCTTTTGACTGGAAGGGGTAGCGTACGGCGTGCGGTAGGGTGTATATCGATCGAGTTTAGTCGTGTATAAATAGGAAGGGGTGACGGAACTTATTTTTCAGTAGATGGGGTTTTTGCAATGGGACGTTTCGAATATTTTTGTGGCTGTGCAAGCTGATATTAAAAAAATCAATCAGTTTGTTTTTCTTCCTTATGTAAAGTTTTTAGGACCATGCGCTATAGTGTTTTATACGTTGGCTAAATGCGCTCTTCAAAATTCTGTTTAGTTCATCACTTTTGAGAAATTACTTTCAGTTATTTTTTTTATTGGGACACTATATTTCTTAACTCCAAATTATTATTTTTTTGCTTGATCTTTCACAACCTATATTTTTGTTGTCAAATCCTGCTTGTTGTCAAAATAAATAGAAAAAAAAATCGTTTTTACATTTTTATGCATTAAATAAAAATACCAATCCAAATTTTAAATTGTTTTTTACTTTTAAAGTGTGCGTTATTGTATAAAATAATATAATTTAAAAAAATACCTATTTGTTTTTTTTTATTTTTAAATATATGGTGTGTATTTAAAAATAAGTAAACAAACAGATGTAATTCTATGATAAAATAATAGTTTTTTTAATTCTGGCAGCAACCAGTAAGTGTAAACCAAAATATAGGTAATCATAAAAAAGGAAACATTATAATAATAGAAACTTTAAGTGCTACAGCAGAAACGATAGGAATATGTTGAGATTTTTCTCTTTCATCCTGTGTCTAGGAAATGAAAAACGCGAACTCAAACCTGTTTAAGGCATTAAAGGTTTCATAAAAAATAGCGCGCTATGGTTAGCACCGCCTCCTAGCATTAATAACGTAATACGAGCTGAGATACTACCAAAACTAATTATTTTGGAATACCCTGTCCAGCGCAGTAAAACTAAGTACTTGTACTAAGGACTACCATATTATGGGAAAAAAATTAAGATTTTTGTTTCTTTTTCCTAACATTTTATTTATAAGTATACCTATATAAAAATACAGGATGTAGAACTCGTCAAAAAAAGTTGATATACCAAAAATTGCCTATACTCGTATAGTAAAAGTTGCATATTAAGAAAGTTAGTTTGCGTTATTGAATTTTTTTTACTCATTATCAAGTTAAGTGGACATTGTTTTTACAAAAACTGTTCAAAATTGTCCCCACTTGTTCGATTAACCCAAAATGTTGTTCGGCAAATCCATATTTTAAATTGTTTATTTCTATATTTTGGTAAGAGGTAGAAAAAAATCTATGTGGTTCTCATGAGTAAAGCACACTTTTTAACTGAAGTGATGAATAAAGTAATATTTCCGTTTGTAAATAAGGCACTCTCGTGATTTCTTCTTGGATAAAAAACTATTTTTTATAATTTTTTATTGAAGCAAAGTTAACTTAAATTACTAAACTTTAATTGTAGTAGTCCCGTATCTTTTTTTATTTACTTTTTTTTAAACCTTATAAAACATATAAGTAATGGATCAAAGGTCAGTTTCAAAGCGAAAATTTGATTTCCTATTTAATGACAAATTACAGTTCCTTAAGTATAACATCTTAATAACAATTAATAACATTCAACACTACTCCTAACAAGCTTTAGTAAGTATAATTACAATTTAAATGTACAATAAAAATACTTTTTTATTTAAACTTTTAAATAGCCTATGTGTATTGTGTTTTTTTCGAAACTTACACCTTTTTTTTTTAAATAATAATTATTTAATATCACAGGGTGCATTTGGTATTGGTATGGCTTCTTAATTATTATTTGGTATAAAAACCATTTGCGTCAATGCATTGTTGCAGCCTTTTCCGAATTGATCCCGCGTAATTACTAAAATCGGGCCTCCCTCTAAAAGATTCCCAAACTCTTTGAGCCTGGGCTAGTAACGTTTCTTTCGATCTAAGTTGGCCTTGATTAAAAGTATCCCAAGAATTTACCATTTCAGCCCACAAATTTTCGATGGGGTTTAAGTCGGGGCTTCTGGATGGCCATGGAATTAAATTAAATTCCGGATGTTCCTCAAACTATGTTCTCACCATACGGGAGGTATGAATTGGACAATTATCGTGCATAAAGGATATTGGTCCAGCCGGATATAATATTCTGTATGAAGGCAGAAAAGAATTTTCCAAAATGTCCACGTAGTCCGCGGAATTCATTCGGGGTGGCGTGGTTACCAGCATTCCGGGTCCATTTTGGGTCATCCAACCCCATAATGACAATGTTATTCTCCCGCTTTTTTCAGTTTCTTGGACATAATGGGAATCATATCTGGTACTTGTAGGTCTCCACACTAATTGATGGCACCTTATGTCCGAAGAAAAAGTCCGAAGAAAAAGTCCGAAGTTTTTTCATCGGTAAATACCACATTTGACCAGTCTCGGTCAATATTTTCTTGAGCAAACCTAAGCCTTCGCTCGGCGTTGTCGACCGTTAATTTGGCCTTTTTGGCTGGTCGTCGGCTACAATTTATTCCAGCTGAACGAAGAGTATTCCTAATTGTTTGCATACTAACATCCAAGTTCATGGTTTCTTTGACCATCCAGCTATTTATGAAAGGGTTATTTCTTACTTGGGTAACAATAGCTTCTCTCATATTTTCGGTCAATACCGGTTACCTTCCAGGATGTTATCTGGTTTCTACATGCCCTTCTGCCTCTTGACGTTGGATCCAGCGTCTAACTTGTTTGACCTGTTTAAAAGCAAATGCAGTAATTAGTATTAATTAATTAAATAGATATCTATTATACTATTAGGTTAGTGACAACAGTTTAGCAAAGGGGTGGCTTATAGGTATAGGTATAGGTATAGATACAAAATAGCAGTAAATATTTTATTATTAAGAATAAGTTAATAAAGTAGGTACTAAAAAAGCAATAACAGCGTCTCTTAACAATAATAAAATTTTATATTATTTGTTGGTGTTTTTTTAAAACATTCAGAGCGTTACGTCAAAATATATTTCTATGACAACTTTTTTTAATATATGGTGAAAAGCAAATAAAGCGAAAATATTGAAAAGTTTTCAAAGTGAAAATTTTTCAGATTAAAATGTTTGCTATGAGTTTTATAAAACCTTCATATTTAAAAATAACAACCGGCGCGAAGAGACAAAATTATTTTAAATTATAATAAAAGCAGGCGATAGAATTCTTCTCTTCTTTTTCGTAAATTACGTCAAAGCTCACTTATGTCAATGCTCAGTCTAATATCGTAAAATGCATATACATAATGTATCATATTACTAAATCGAATAAATATAATTAACAGGGTAAAGCTTAAATTTGGCATAAAAAAAACCCATTCACAGGTATAATAATAAATACAATAATAATACAGATATAAAAATATACTAGATGGATACAAATAATGCCGTAAATAGGTAGTGGATTGGCTCATGGTGCGTTTTGGACTAAATATTATTTTAATAAACATTTTTTAATAGGGCCACTCCCCTTAACCCTCAACTGGTGCAGTAGTGAGTCAGATATTAAATTTAAAATTCAAAATATTGCCAATCTATACTACACTTGAGTACCGTTTTTGAGAAACCTTTAAACCCATTAATACTTTTTTTAGGGTATGGTACTGCATTAAATTTATTTATTATCTAAAAGAAACTATACCTTCGTTTTTTTAAATATTTAGAAAAAACTTGAATATTTTCAAGATATCGCGTTGCAACACTTTAAAAAACTCACCCTGTATAAGGGTTGCTTGGATTTAAAAAATACTACCTCAAAAAAAACAATCAATCATATGTAAAATGATTTTACTTTAAAAATAAAACAAAAAATTTTTTTATTTTGATAGACCCAATAACATGTATATTTTTCTTTGTTAAAAAATATAGGTAAGTTTTATAACTTTTTTAGATATCTATCGATAAATTAAACTTAAAATATGTAATTTTCAGCTATTTTTCTAAATAAAAAATTTAATGAAAAAATTATAAATTACCCTCGAAATCACTCCTATTTGAATAGATTCCCGGGACGATGAGATAATAATTTTCGTTTTTGATCTATTAAATTTATTAGCTTATTTCGGGATATCAAAAAAAGTTGGTGCCGTATAAAAACAAACATTTTTTTTAAATGAAAGTTAAAGAGAATTTTTGACAAATTTCATAGTTTAGTTTAAATAGATTTTACCTAACAATAAATTTAAACGAAATGCATACAAAAAAAAACTTACTGAAAGATCCGTAGCCATTGCTATTTCTCGTAAGGTGGCACCCATCTCATGCATAACAATAATTCTAGTACGAATTTCCATGGTACTGTCCCTCTGTCCAGGCAATCTTGGCATTATGAGAAAATATTACATAAAACACTTTAAAAAATAAAAAAAATTAAACACGTAAATAGACTCGAGGCACTTATAAACACAAAAGACAGTACAATACTACTTACCATTAAATTTATTTATAATTACCACCTTATACATTTTACCTGCATCCCTGTGCCGCCAATTAATATGGAAAAACCCTCCTTAAAAATAGATCTTAAAATTTACAATGGTAACCTTACACACAATGTTATAATGGGATCCATCGCATAAGCTGCCCCCGCATCAGCCCCCGTTACTTATTTCCGAAAAATGCCGCTATACTTTCTTCATTCATACAGTGTAGCCAAATTGTGCTTAAATTACGTGTAAATGGGTAAAGAGCCACCGAGCGAGGGACATTTTCAATTTTGTTGACTGTACATATAAGTCAGAAATCCTACATTTTTGTCTTCACAAAAACTCTGCATTTACATCACCAATTGAGATCACATTCCTGATCACCTTTTATTTGAAGTTAAACGGGGCAACGAGTAGAAACAATAATCTCCTAAAGAACCAACGCTACAGCGAACCCAACTCAACCGCATGATTAAGATGGTTGATCTGGTTTTTAAGGCTTAAGTTATTATTCAACACTTACTAAAGGGGGCAAGAAAAATCTACCATATTTCAAGGTAAAGGATTATATCATTCAAGATTCCCAGGAAAAGGTTGAGGTTTTTACTACTGTCTTGGGTAAGTTCTTTGTGAAATCCAGCTTGCACATCACTCGTGCCCATGTAAAGCACGCTATCAAAATGACCGCCACTAAAAAAAGCATCGGAGCGCAATCTAATTTGCAATCAGTCTCCTATTAGCTATGAGGAAAATCATGCAGAAACTAATCTCAAAGGACCCTGAAGTCATTATTGCAAAACAGAACATTTAAAAATCCCCATGAAGAAGAAGAACTAAATTTTCGAAGTTATCCATGGCACAGCATCATCGGTTTTAAGAAGAAACTGTCTTCAACTGAATTATAAATAGTTGTTACCTCTGATCCAAAAATTTTTAATGTCTTGCTAAATTAATTGGATGTGAGATCAAATAAAACTCAGGTTCTTAAATTTAAATATTGATGTTCTCTATTAAGCCAGTGAACCAAGTTAAGACTAGTGAACCATAAAAAAAAGTTTATATATATAATCAATGGTCTTTCTGGTTCTTAAGCAAAAATGGAACCAACAAATGTTTTAATTATAATAACATTTTACTGTCTTAAAACCTAGTTCTCGGGTGATAACCATCGATAACGCATCCGCAATCTTAACACTACAATGCATCATGTAGCATATCTGCTACATATAAAATATTGAAAAATTCTATTTTCATTAAATGTTTTATGATACACCTAAATGCATACTGTAGCATACTATATACACACTTTAAATCGGGTTTCGCTTTGCTGGCAATAGATGGCACAGCAAGTACAGAATTTTAATTCTAATGTCAGCTGTGTTGTTTTGGCGGTTGGTGTGTGTGTCTGACGTAGTAAATTTGTGTTTTTTTGAACATTTGAAGCGGTTTTGGCAGACAAACTCGATAAATTTGGTAAATTAGGTAAGTATTCAAACTATTTGTTATATCAGTGCGTATCCAGAATTCATAAAAATAAATTACCGGGTATTCTAATAAAATGTAGCAAATAGGCTACAACATGCATTTTATGATTTTTTTTTAATCTCAGGGCGATGGACAAAAAAAGGGATTTTCGAAAACCTTTGACAATCCAGGAGTTGGAAAAGTTGGCAGAACGTTTTCTTGAAAGTGACGATGATCTGGAAGAATTGAACGAAGATAATTTAAGTGAAAACGTTGATAATTGCTTAGAATTGGCTGCTCAAAAGTTTCAAGATCCTGTGGATTACGCCAATTTGGACATTGAAAATACTTCAATTATTTTTGAGCATGAACTAGATGGTGTAGAACTAACCAATTCGAACGTTGAAAATAATAATGAGGCAGATATTGTCGACGAAATAATACCTGAGAATGAAGACGCGAACGGTACAGAAGAAAATATATTTACACTGGATAAAGACGCATTCAAATCTATTGCTGGAAGCAAGCATCTTTTGAACAAAATGTTCAAGGTACAACATTTAGAGGTGATGAAAATCTTCCAACAAATATAATGGAGTTATCAACACCCTATCAGTTCTTCAGGTAAAACCTAATAAGTCAATTATTCCTTTTGCAGTTTAGTATGTAATTTGTTGATTTTTTTTTCAGATACTTTTTTACCGATGAGCTATTTGAGAAAATCACTGAAGAATCGAACCTCTACAGCAATCAAAAAAATATTTCGAAACCGGCAAATATAACGACTGGAGAAATAAAGAAGTACATTGGTATCTGCATTTATATGTCGGTAATAAATATGTCAAATATCAGAAGATACTGGTCTGAGGAATATGGATTCGAAAAAATAAAAAACACCCTGAGTATCAATCGATTTGAAAAAATTCGTGAAATGCTACACTTCAATGATAACACGAAAATGCTTCCTAAAGATCATGCGGATCATGATCGTCTGCATAAATTGAGGCCAGTTATCGACTCTTTGAACAAAACGTTCCAAACTGTTCCATTTGAAAAGTGTCTATCTGTAGATGAGCAAATGTGTGCAACAAAGGCCCGACACTACACGAAACAGTACATGCCACTAAAGCCTTACAAGTGGGGCTATAAATTATATGTTTTATCTGGTGTTACGGGATATGCGTACCAATTTGAAATATACTCGGGCCAAGAAAATTCTGAGAAATACTGTTTTCCAAATGAGCCTGACCTTGGGGCTTCAGCAAACGTTGTTATACGCTTGTGCCGGTCAATTCCCAAAAACTGCAATTACATTGTCTATTTTGATAATTATTATACAGGAATTCCTCTGATATCATATTTATTCTCAAATGGCATTCTTTTGCTAGGAACAGTGAGAAGGAATCGTTTGCCCAACTGCAAATTTTCTAGTGATACTGTTTTCAAAAAAAAAAACGCGAGGTTCTTTCGAAGAATATGTAACTTCTTTTTAAAATACTCCTTTTGCTTCAGTTTTATGGCTGGATAATAAAGCAGTCACATTACTTTCTACATACATGGGTTCTTCTCCAGTTCAAGAAGTAAAAACGTTTGATAAAAAAGAGAAAAAACGAGTGGAAGTACCATGTCCAAACTTAGTGTTAGAATATAACAAACATATGGGCGGAGTGGATCTTTTAGATAGTATTTTAGGGCGTTACAAAATCTCAATAAGAACCAGAAAATGGTACTGCAGAATTTTTTATCATTTAGTTGACATTACCATCATCAACGCATGGCTTCTCTATCGGAGGGTAGAGAGGCAAATAGGAACCACAGCCACAATGTCAATGGAAAAATTTCATGCTGAAATCGCCAATTGTCTGTGCAACGTTGGGCAGAATGATTCAAAAAAGAGGGGAAAGCCATCTTCTTTACTTGACCGAAATTTAGAACAGAAAAAGAAAAAATCATCTTCAACCGCAATTCCTCCAAAAGATGTAAGAACTGACAACTTTGGTCACATTCCGAACTGGAGTAATACCAGGCAACGATGTAAAATACCCGGCTGCAAAGGATTTTCTTTTATTTTTTGTAAAAAATGCAAAGTTCACCTATGTTTGAATAAAAATAAAAATTGTTTTGGTAACTTCCATCAATAAACTGTTAAGACCATTTTTCCTTTTTTTTTGTATCATAAGTGCGTGTTGTAGCATATGTGATACATTTAAACAAAATTAAAAAAATATATAATAAAAAAACAAAAGATTTTTTACCCATTCACAGCACTAATACCTAACCAAAAATATTTTTTTGAAATAAATTTAAAAAATCATGCATTGTAGGGTTAAAGTTTAAAAACCTGAGTCTTATTTGACTACACATCTAATAAACTTAGCAAGAAGCATAAGAAACTGTATTCGCTTAGGATTGCAGAGCAGATAACAGACTATCAAGGAGGACTAGGCTCAGTAGTGGTAACAAGTAATTAAGCCCAATTCTCACATGCGACATGCATAACTTTTCAAGAGTTAAGGCTATTGAATGGCATTCATGGCAGCACCCTGGTTCGACAGGAACGTTACTCTATATAGGGACTTGTCTTAATCTATTGTCCTTCCCCTATCCCTATCCATGCAATACATTCGCGAACAGGACTAACTCCTTCAGTGGGAGCGTCAGCAGTATATGTATCTAGAATCCTGTATCTCCTGTAGCGTCATGCTCCACAATTTGCAATCAAGTGGTCCATCGACTCTTCTTCCTCATTGTAGAATCTGTAGATGTCTGTATCAAAGAAGTTCATAGGTGGCCCTTGCAGGTGTAGGCTTTTTCTGTGTAGTCTTACCTTCCCCCTGATTATTACGTAGATATCGTCCGCATAACGTGATGGTCTTTTGCCCTCTTCGGTTAAGGAGCCTGATCAGGCCACCTACCAATATAGACCATAAAAGGGGAGATTTGTACATCCCTTATTTGCAATAACACTGAGATCCCTGGATAGGCCAAGTGAGGCCCTAATCGGCCTTTGATTCAGCATGCAGCTGACCGACCCATCTTACTATTGCCAGATCAGCTGCTTTATTAGAGGGTGATGTTTCCATTGCGGGGAAGTCCGCATTATCGAAGGCACCCTCAATATCGATTAATGCACCCAGGGCTATTTCATGCCGTAAAAGTTGATTTGCCCTTCTGATAGACGAATTGAAGACCATGGCAACGGACTTATGCAGACATTGGAATATATCCTAAGGTTAGGCTTAGTCGAAAGATGTTGACTATCTTCCGATAGAGCATAGCATTTCCTCATGACCACAACGCTAAAAAGATGCCATCTGACCCCGCTGACTTGTAAGGTCTGAAAGAGTTCAAAACCCATTCCACTTGGGTGTCAGTATCTGAAGAAGTATCTGTGTAAGTGCCATTTGCTCCCTTCAATTTTGTTTTTTGAAAAGGTTTGTCCCGTGATTCTAGACTAAAGATATTGCATGTATCTCAACCATTCTGTTGCCCTGGTCCTTCTGTCGAACTATTGACTCTTTATCGACTTTCTCACTTTAAAATGGATGTGTTTATGATCTGATATCGAATCCTCCTCTGAGACCCTCCATTCACTGATCATATCAAGGGAAATATTCGTCATGAGGTTCAGATCAAGAACCTCTTCCCTAATGGCGTTGCAAAACGTCGAATTAACCTTTTTATTTGCAATCTCTATGTCAGTAAGTTCAAGCTATTCTAGGAGTGACCCACTTCCTGTATTCGTGTACGTGCTTCCCCACACTGTGTTTTATACGTTCGCATCAAAGCCAATTAGTAGGGTCTTTAAGTGGCATCTACAATATGCCACTAGTCCCTTGATATATAAAGGTGGTGCTTCGTAGGCTTAGGCAATAACGGCCTCTCTCTTACCTCAACTCGCCTAGAACCATAGCAGTGTCGCCATCTCCAAATCTCTCAATTTCCTGGATACACTTCGCTCAGTTACCTTTAATTTAGAAAGAGAGCTCTTGTTCTCTTCTTCTTTCAAATAAAACTTGTCATACATTCCTATTAAGTGTAAAAGATTACTTTTATTTATAATGTAAAGTAAAATATTTTTTAATATGAAAATTGACCTGAAGTACACATAAACATAACTTAAAGTTCAAGAGAAAATTCCAACTAACGTGCCAATGAGTTATGACTTTCAATAACTTTACCTCTGTTTTTAGTCATATTTAAATAAAATAACTTAAGTAATAAGAAAATAATACTATACGGCCTTTGGTATTAAGACTTAACCTTTATCATCTGGGATAAATATGAACAAGATATATATTACTTCTTGCACCACATCAACAACATTAAACTGACAATAAATTTTTTATGAGGTAAAGGGTAATTCCATCTCTAGACTGGTTGTTGTAAAGAACGTCAGTGAAAACATTAGGATATCGGTCCACCGCAAGCCCACTGAGCACTAGAACTTGAATTATCCTTTACCAACCATTAGAATATTTTATTTACGTTCTCCTGGAACCTGAGAACAATTTGGCCAAACCGGAAGTTTAGCTTCCCGTTTGACTTCGTCACAGTGATGGCTGCTGACTTTTGGTCCACTAAAAGAACCAATTTAACAAAAGAGCATTTTTTAGCTCTTTTTAGCAGTAGCCACATTTCGACAGAGGCGTTGCAGCAGATCCAAGATCTTGCTCATCTCTAGTGCAGTTGAGTTTGGGAAGTATCCTAATTGAGAAATCTTGTGTATGAATATGAACCCTACCGCCCCCTATATCCTTGGAATATATCCTAAGGTAAGGCTTGATTAAAATATATCGACGATTTCCCGATATATTCCTCTATGGCATTCAGCGAGATTCCCTCGCATGGTGTCAGTCGGTGATGTTTACCTTCACCCATTCAGTTACAATGCAGGGCTAGATATCCTGCCTCGTAAGCGCAGCTTAGAAAAGCAGATTTTATGGCCTGATCATTGCCAGCTATAAATTTTCCATAGCTCTGAATGGAGTCCATTTGTTGGATTGGACTCATTAGGGACGTATTTGGATAACGTCTTACCAGAACCGCAATTTTAATTTCCTTGCGATGTTGTATGAAGTCGCCTCTGAGCGAAAGTCGACGGTTTGGTCAGCTGCTGCGATTTTGCAGCTCGCAAAGTGGATAATTTTTCATCGCGGCTTCAGGTGGTCTCCTCTTCAAACCTTTACATTTTCGCATCGTGTCTTGCTCTCGGCCTCTTGGTCTGCGGTTATTATATAGAGCCTTAAAGTATGACCCCCTCTACTAATTCCCTTTTGAGAAGGTCGCCTCCCCTTTTTTTACCTGCTCCACTGAGTCTAAACGTAAAGGACGGTCAATTACGCCCCGATAGCGCAGCAAGGAATTTATTGAAGCATGTGCATTCCAAGTTCCATTAGAAACTAGATTAACCCACTAGCCATTACTCGAGATATGCTGGTTCCTCTTGGATTGGGATTTCTTTAGAGTCTTCTCTCTAAGACGACTATATTTATAAAGTACCCAGCAGAGACACGACTGGGCTCGTAAGATTTAATGGTGGAAACTTTTTTTTTTGATTTTCTATCTAATGCTTTATCAATTGCTCAACCAATGGATCAGGGCATTATTGAGGCAATAAAACACCTTTATAGAAGAAAACTTATAATGTGAATTATTATCATATCGTATGATATGAGAATTTTGGCAATCGTGTGCGAGCAAAGACTTCGTTTTTACGGTTGAAAATGCATGGAGTAGAGTGAAAGAAAGGACTTTTTGATTTATGGACTCTGATGATAAACAAACTGATGAGTTTAAAAATATTAATGAAACTAAGGTTGAGTGGTGAACACAGTTTGACCAACATATGTCAGGTTATCAGCTCCTCAGCAACGACGGTATTAACTAACTAGGAGACCGAGAATTCTGCCGACGTTCTACTGGACTATTTGGTGCAACGAGAAACTTCGGACCCTGTAGGCATTTTAAACTTGCGCAGAATACGTCAGAAAATTAAAATAATCGAAGACTTTTAACAAAGACCACAGTGACTTTTTTCGAAGACATATCTATTTAAAATAAATATGTATTTGCTTGAGTTAAATGCAAGGTAACCTACGTACTGGGATCCTGTTACCAGTGGCTACCACGAGAAAGTTATAGCCGCATTTCTGCTCAGCCTAGCGGTTACGGCACAGTATTGACGACAAACACTGCGTTAGTTTCCCTACATAGACTGACAGCAGACTGACCACCCAGAGACTTAAACAATACTAAATGGAACGTTATCGATGCTACACAACAACCCTCTCATCCACACAGACCCACTACCGAGAGACACTCTGGATTTTCCAATACTAACCAGCTCTATGTCGCACTTATTGCAGCAACCATGGAACTGCTAAAAATAAGTCATAACCTGCTTCGACAGAATTTGATACAAGGTTAACTAGTAATGTTAATAAAATCTTTATCACAGGAGCTGAAACGATTCTGCAGCCATTACGGCTCCAATCTGAAATGCTTAGTAGAGGACAGAAGAGCTCTTCAATATATGATCGTATATAATTTCAAAAAAGAAAATAAGAATGATATTTTCTTGAGAAAATATGCTTTCGAGTACTTCAGAAAATTATTTCTACGGCAGACAAGCTAATATAAGCTAAGCGGTGTAACGATAATTACTTCTGTCGGTTATGCTGCTCACAGATAGTAACAGAATTGATATTTTTCTGCCTTTCTAGTTCTAGTGGGATTCATTTGATATTGGATCCTCTAGAGTAAATCGTCAGCTTGATGCCGTTTCTAGGGAAGCAATGCTTTGATGAAGGAGTAATTCTACCGATAAGTCGAAAGCCAAGTTCTTTCTTTTGAACATATGCAGACTTGGTAGATTAGAAATTTTACTTCCTTGATCTTCACGTAAGATATGGGGGATAAGAATTAACTTCTGTTTTCTTAATTAAATTATCTACGTTCAGTTGAATGATAAAAGGAAATTATTTTTCAAACTATTCTCTTTTGTCATTAGTTTGTGGTGGTAAACAGTTGTTCACTTCTGCCTGTTATGCAGCTAATATGGCTTCTCACAGTTACTTCCAGGATATCTCTCACTTGCCTAAATATTCAAAACCGTTTCTTAAACTTCAGAAAAATTAAATTTTTTTGCACTCACAGGGCATGGACTTTGGCACAACTTCAATAATAACCCAACAACCAATAATAAACAATGTGTATTCTGTCAAAATAGCGCAGAAACATCAGAGCATCTATTCTGTGATCGTTTTTATCATAGAATAGGTAGTTTTATAGAGTCAGAGAATTTGAAAAACATCACTTCCAAAATACTCTATCGTTAGGATAAATATCTTGTTGTATTGTACCGTCATCTGGGGTGAATTCGGACAGTAGGGGAGAATTCGGACATAATGCGTTTCTGCGCAAGAATATTCCTGTCGGTAATATTGTTTAGATTTTCATGTCAGTCGACGTTTAGACACGACTAAGTATGCATGTAGTTCATGTATTCACAGTGTAAAAACAATTCAACTTAAGGTGAGTATTCATTGTATGACTTCAAATATTTGTTTATGTTTTGCCTTTTCTCTATACCATAGAAAGAAACTTCTGGTGGGAGAATTAGGAAATATTTGAATGTGCATTTTTTAACAATAGTTGAAAAGTATTATATAAACAACAATTTAGCAGAAAAACATTGTGACTTTTGACCTTGGTTTTTTTGTTTAGGGGATTAACTTTAAAATTTGTCACTAGGTGGGGTGAATTCGGACAGCCATGCCACGGAAATATGTGAAGAAACTCGGTGTCCAGTTTATGAACTATACGCCAGAGACCTTGGAACGAGCGTATAACTGAGCGACTCGAACAAAACATTAAACGTGTCAGAGCAAACGTGAATAGAGAAACTATTGTGGAATATTTTTTGAATTTGAGGGACACGTTGGAGGGAGTGCCAGATACGAACATCGTTAATTACGATGAAACTAACATGAGTGATGACCCGGGTCATGTTAAAGTGTTGTGTCATAAAGGCTCAAAACGAGCGGAGAGAATAATGGATTCAAGTAAATGCAGCATCTCTATCATGATGGCTATTTCTGCATCTGGCCAATTACTACCGCCTTACACAGTTTATAAAGCTACACATTTATATCCCACGTGGGTGGAAGGGGGAGTAGAAGGCGCTTTCTACAACCGTACAAAAAGTGGATGGTTCGACGGGCCCACCTTTGAAGACTGGTTTGATAAGATTGCGTTGCCATATTTGAAAAATCGCCAAGGCCCAAAAATAATAATAGGCGACAATCTGTCAAGCCATGTGTCTTTACATGTTCTTGAGGAATGTGAAAGATTTAATATAAGATTCGTTCTATTTCCGCCAAATTCCACGCACCTTCTTCAACCCTTAGACGTGGCATTTTTTTCCCATTGAAGAAAAAATGACGGGCTGCATTAACAGATTGGAAATTACAAAATAAGGGATGTATTCCTAAATCAGAGTTTCCCAGAGTTTTTAAAACCACATTAACTGCCATGGAACCTACAATGCAGCAGACCATCAAGTCGGGATTTCGAGCATGTGGAATCTTTCCCTTGAATCCGGAGATAGTGTTAAACAAAATTCCAGTTCCAAACGCTCAGGATGATGTTCCTGATGAATGGTCTGAAACGTTCGTTGGCTTACTTCAAGATAAACGATTTACTGAAGAACCGACGCGTAGAAGAGGCAAAAAGCTCAATGTGGCTCCCGGAAAAGCTATACAACATCCAAACAGAAGGATCTCCTCTTCATCATCGGATTTATCCTATGAACTAAATCTGTCAAATGAGGATGAAGCCGAACGATTTGATGGTGAAAGCAAAAAAGAAAATGAACTTGATGGAGAAAATAATCAAAGCGGAAATAATAACGAAGTCCAGGGTGCCTTTGAGGATCCAAAAGCCGCAATTATAACAACTAACACCTTTGTCATAGTAAAATTGACCAATTTAAAGACAATAAAAAACTATGTCGCCTGTGTCAAGGAAGTTTTGGGTCAAGATACATAATATATGGTTTATTTTCTGAGAAAGCACGAATCTTCCAAGATGGGAGATTATTATACTTACCCCCAAACTAAAGATGAAAGTGCCATTGAAAGACGTCAACTAACGCTTGTTCTCAGATCTGTAAAAGACGCACGAAGGGGCCGATACCAATTTAAATTTCCGGGTAATATAAGCACTTCTTAGAATAATATATTATTATAATAATTAAATAATATGTTTTTTTTATTTCTTGTGAGAATATTTTTTCAGTTAGCAAAGGAGTTTGTTTTATTTATTTTGTGAACAAATGCTTATGAATATATCTTATGTTTCTCAATTATTGTGTTTTCCTCATATCCAAAAAAATATATTTTTTTCATTTAAAGACGTGGGAAACTTTTTATTTTCAATTTTTGTGTTCGACTACACCCCAATGTATGTCAAAATTCGAATATAGGCAAAAAATAATAGGTGTCCAAATTCACCCCACACATAGGGGTGAATTCGGACACTATTTAGGTTAAAAAAAAATATATTAAGAAATGAGAATATATTTTTTTTGTGTGGAATGAATCGACAAAAGACATAAGAAATTTATTTATTTTTTTGAGATTTAAAAAAAAATAAATGTAGCTGCTATTTGGAAAAATACCGGAAAATCGTCCGAATTCACCCCAGATGACGGTAGTCGTCTATATGGTTTAAGGTTCTTGGTTCTAATTGCTTGGAGCAGGATCCGTAGACTTTGCATCCCTTAGGGTAAGTAGAATAATATATGTTACTGAAGAAATCACTCTGCGGAATAATTGGAAACAACATTTTTTCGTTGGGATGTTTTTATCCAAACAGACTGAGATTATTAGACCTGTAAAAATTTAGAGGCAATTTATTTTAATCAACACCCAGTTAAAGAGACACACGACAAAAGGAAGTAATTATCTTTGCACAACTCTTTCACTATTTCTCCTTCAGGGGGCTAGATAGGGTTTTTCTATCTAGCACAGGCTTGACGACCCTGAGTTTCCCCAGTTTCGTTGTCCTGTCCAGTGATCGTACAATTTATGTCTAGTAGTATGAGAAACCGTGCTCAGGGGATGAATGGCTCTGCTTAGTGAGTCTTAAACGGTTCCTATTAGACACCAGTCGAAATCTAATAGTAATTCAGCTCGTCTACAGCACTCTACTTTAGTTGAGTTTTAATTCCTAGGCTACTTGTGGGAAGGTATCATTAAAGGTGTAATAACCAGTTCAGACCTAGACAACTTTGCAGAAGAAGAAATTTTAACAAATCCTTAAAATGAGGGAGTTATAAAAGTATTGCCACGGAGGAGAGAGAGGCAACGATTTACCATCAAATAGCTTTGTCCTTTCATTTCATTCCTTTCATAACGTACTGGGGTTAGGTTATGACCTTTGGTGCTTCTTTTTTCTCACTTTTCAAAGGATATTTAAAAGTTATCACTTTTTCCATTTAGTTAACGATGCTAAAGCCCAAATTATTCTGGAAGATCGAGTTGCTCTCCTAATTGAAGAAATAAGGCAGAAAAAGAAGCATGACCTCGATACGAGAGATGCAAAAATCAAAGTAAATTGCAAGAAAAAGCTCGAGCAACTTAATGATGCATATAAAAAAGCGCTTGCGGACGTTTATGAAAAGAGAAGACAGAATCACTGGCATATGGAAAAGAGTGCAGACTATTTCCTTTTTGATGAAAACATGTTAAAAAATAACATCGCTTTATTGCCACCCAAAGAAGAAAGTGTTGATGATGTGGACCCGTTTGACCCGATGCGCATAACTCATGCTATAGAATTTCTTGTTGCCAAAGGTGTATCAGCATTTTTAGCAGAAAGATCTGTGAGAATTAAACAAACAAAGGCACTTAAAGCAGGCAAAAAGCCAGAAGTCGTTAAGAAGATGACTATCGTGACTTCAACTTATTTCAAATCCGCAGCCAGAACAATATATTATGACCCATCGACTCCAAGGAAAATCTTAAATGTTTTCATTCTTTTATTTGCCTTAAGTGAGTGTTCGATCGTAAGCATTTATGGGTATTTAAATAGGAAAACGAAGCCTTTTAGACAAATTTTAATCCAAATGGATTTGGACAGAAGAGCTAATACGCACGAATTACCAGCCAGGATTAATGCGAGACATTTTAATCTTAGAGTCAGACAACATATTCCAAGCCCTCTTAGATGCTTTAAATGCCAATCTTTTGGACATATGTCCTCATTTTATCCAAACTCAGCAGTCTGTCCATTTCGTGGAAGACCTAAACACATTGGATACACTGTACAATCATCCTCCATACTGTGTTAATTGTAAAGAAAATCACTCTTCCAGATATAAAGGATGCATTGTTTACAAACGAGAATTTGAAATTCAAAAGATACGTGTTACTGAAAAAATATCGTTCTTAGAGGCAAAAAGAAAATTTCTATCAATGAACTTATCCTATAACTAAAAAGCTAATACCCAAAAAAGCAAAGAAACAATGTGCAGTCACTGTCAAAAACAGGCAGTAATCCAAAGTAAGACCACACCAAACAAACCTCCACAAAACTCCTTTGAATCAATCCCAAACCAAACTCCTCTTCCTCCTTCACCTCCAAATAAAGCCCAACAATCCACTCTTCTTCCTTCCATTTCACTCATTTCTTCAATAACTAAAATCCTTTTCCCTAACACCTTCAAAACCTCCACACCAACTGGTCCATCCAAAACTGCTCCTCCAAAGGAGGCGAAAAACATATCAAGACCTTCGTCTACATCCCTTTTCCATTATATTCCATTTATATTTCCATTCTATCCCATAATTCATTGGAATGTGAATGGATTTGCCCCAAGAAAGGAGGAATTACAATATTTAATCTCTTTATATAAACCTT
Source organism: Anthonomus grandis grandis (assembly GCF_022605725.1). Classification (NCBI taxonomy): domain Eukaryota; kingdom Metazoa; phylum Arthropoda; class Insecta; order Coleoptera; family Curculionidae; genus Anthonomus; species Anthonomus grandis. Next base: position 28,916,543 of record NC_065555.1, read on the forward strand.
CTATATTATTGATACAAGAAAGCAACTTTAAGGATACATCATACTCTACTTCAAAACATTATAACATACATTACTTAAACATAAATAACTCTTATCAAGCCTTACGAGGAGTGGCAATCTACATTCATGAAGCTTTATAATATAAAATTGTAAATACAAACTCAAATCTAAAAGTAGTTATAATCTCCACTTATTTAAAATCACTTACCTCAATATGCTGCATATATATCCCCCTACAGTCCAAATTATTGAAAAAGAAATTACCAATCTTTTATTCGAGATACCTAGCCCATAGCTATTACTTGGAGACTTTAATGCTCACAATCAGATATAGGGATCATCACAAACAAACACTAGAAAAAAAATATTAGAAACAAAATCTCTAAAGAAAATATTGTCTTTTTAAATAAAAACTGTCCAACTTTTATTAGCTCATCAACAGGATCTATCTCAAATATAGATCTTTCACTCAGCAGTCCTTCAATTGCTTTAGATTTTGAATGGGACGTTTTGGAGGACACATACGAAAGCGATCATTTTTCTGTAATCATCAGAGACGCTTCAATAGAAACATCCAATCCAGGAATAATAAATAGAAGGAATATAAAAAGGCAAATTAGCAAGAATTCAAATCAAAAATAATTAATAGATTTAAATGAATCTCTACTCAAAATAGAAACGGAAATACTCACAGCAGCCGAAAATTCCATCCCTAAAATAACATTCAGCCATAATAAGCCCCCAGTTCCAAGGTGGACTAATGAATGCAAAATAACAGTCAAACTAAGAAAAAAGGCACTAAATAACTTTAACAGAAGCCCTACAGTAGAGAAATTTGTCGACTTTAAAAGGCCAAAATCTCGAGCTAAACAAAAAATTAAATAAGCAAAAATTTCCTCATGGAGAAAGTTCTCATCATCAATAAACTGATTTGGAAAAACATACTTAAAATAAAATCCTTTCTTCCACATTCTATCCTTTTAATAAATAACTGCTGGAACACTGAAAAAAACACTATCACAAATGCATTTGCAAAATACTATGAAGTAAATACATCAGACTCATCTTACACTGGGACCTTTTTAAAATAGAAAAATTTAAATAAGAATCATCAAATAGACTTCTCTACCGATGAAATAATCTACGACGAGTCATTTTCGATGCAAGAACTATTACTATTAATTAAAGTAGTGAGAGTCTTAGCCCCTGGACCGGATGGTATTTTAATTCCCATGATCTCAATTATATAACACCATTTGACAGAATAACAATTTTCCAAAAAATTGGAGGATAGCTATATTGATACTTATCCACAAACATGATAAACCAGTTGAACAGCTAAAGACTTATCTCTATGACAAACATTATACTGACTAACATCTATGCAAAATATTAGAAAGAATGGTAAACTCTCGACTAGTACGGTTCATTAAGTCGCAAGACTTGCTAACATCAAATCAATATGGTTTTCGTCATCGTCGATCCACAATTGATTATCTTGCTAAATTCGAAATGGATATTCAAGACTCTTTCGCGAAAAAGAATCATTTACTAGTCTGCTCTCTCGATATTAGCAAAGCTTATGACATTACATGGAAACATAATATTCTCATCATTCAGAACATCCGAAAGAGTAATCCAAATATGTTTAAGAAATGTACCGAAATGGTCTTCACAAACTGGACTTTTATTCTCTTCACAAAAATCATCAATTATGCATATATAGAAACGCAGAAACTGTTCAAAAATAAACATCCTTGGAATGGATAAGATAGAAATCCCAATTGAAGATAACATTAAATTCTTAGATATGATTTTGGACAATAAATTAAATTGGATCCAATAATCTCAGAAGGAAAACCTTACAAGACCTAAATATCCTGCGTATACTACCAAATACAACGTGGGGATCTGAATATGCGGTTTAGTCAACATATACAAATCATTAATTCTCCCGAAATTAGATTATGGGAGACTTATATTGGAGTCGGCAAGACAAACATATAAGAAAATACTGGATCCAATCCAAAATCAGGCCCTTAGACTGTCTATTGGAGCATTTAGAAGGTCTCCAATCCAGTCTCCATCCTATTATGAATTTAGACATCACTTAAGCACTGTAGTAAAAACTCTTAATATTCTCAATTTTATTGGACTTAATTTACATTTCAGTACGTGTCCACTTGAAACTTGCGATAACCTCCTGACTAACAGCAAACTAAGTAAAGTGTGTAGCGAGGACAGTTGTATAGAAGGCTGCAGCCCAAAGCCTTGTCCCCCAGACTACGTTTACCTTAACGAATCTTATACAGATTGCGTGCCCAGAAATATTTGTAAACCTGTTTGCATGGGTAAGTATGATGGTCTTTTATTCATTAAGAATGTGCAATAAAATGTTAAATTTATTTCAATTCAGAAATAGATGGCGAAACTTTTTACGAAGGCGATCTGGTGGAAGAAGATGACTGTCATAGTTGTTATTGTTCGAGAGGAACAAAAGTCTGCAAGGGTCAACCTTGTACAACCCCAGCAACAACTGTTTTACCTACGATTCCTGATGAGCAGAAATTACAGTGTATTAATGGATGGACAAATTGGATTAATCAGTTTACGGTAAGAGAAAAAGCAGACGGTATTAGTATAATCGTTTGAACTGATAATGTTATTATTAGGCATCAAACAATAAGCGAAATCTTTTGGAAAAGGAACCTCTGCCTCTATCGATCATACTAAACGACTTTTCGCCGGATTACGGAAGATGCCCAATTGAAAAAATGGTTTCTATTGAATGTCTTACTGTAGATGGACGCAATCCTAAAGAGTTAGGCTTAGATGTTGAATGCAGTCTTGAAAGAGGCCTAATTTGCAAGTAAGTCATACTTAAAAAAATATATCGCAGGATCCTTTCAAGATTTTTTTTTCTTATAGATCTTCAAATGAAAACGAACCTTGTCCCGATTTTAAAATTAGAGTTTTATGCGAGTGCGAAAAACTCACAACGGTTAAACCGGCCGTGATAACTCAGGCTCCATTATGTGATATAAGCAGACCGAACCAGGAGCATCAAACTGATTGCCATAAATTTTTACAGTGTGTACAAACCTATGGAGGGATTAAGCTGGTAAGTTTAGTAAGTAAGAGAAAATGGAATCGTGTCGCAAGTGTATAACAAAACTTACCATATTAATCACATGAGGGTTTCTAAGCTTAGATACTCTGCAAAGAGTTATTTAAGTCTTTAGTAAATTATGTAATATTTCAAACACCGTGAAAGCGATGGCGCGGAACGTAATTTTACGATTTGTTGCAGAAGCTGTTTTTTTTTCATTTATTCTCCGATAGATGAGGCACTCTGTATTTTTTAACTTGGGGTTTTCCCGATTGGCCTTTTGTTCTAGCTGCACGAACTTAATTAATATACCTGGACTGCCAATTCAATGAAAAGGAAATGACCACTACTAGGTGGCTGCCATTTTCCGTGATTGTGTCCTTTCGACGTTGATCACTTTGACAAATTTCAGGTGTGCCAATCGTAGGGAAATAAAACAATTAAAGTTTTTGGGAGGTTATGTTTAAAAAATAATAATAAAAAGTTTAGGTAAAGTTTTAATTTAGGTAAGAATAGATATCATTAGATTAGATCTGAGTATTTTTATTGTACTTCTTTAAGAATTTCATTAAAATTTATGAAAGAAAGTAATCCTCTCCTAAAATGAGACAAAGTTTCAATTAACTTGGGATAGATGCATGCACTTTAAAAATGTGTTTTATTACTCTGATACATTTGAATTTTATAAATCCTAATACCATGAAAATGATGATGTAACAAATTCAGTTAAGAACACTTATTTTCTTTCTATTTTAACTTTACTACTTCTACTTTCCTTCTATAAACAGAATTTCCACATTAACACGTACAACCTTCTATAAAAATCAAAATATAGATGATTTTAGGAGGGTTTGTAATTAGGAAAAGTTTATATAGTAAAAATTCTATTAAAACTAACTAAACTATATTATTCTATGATAAACAACACAGACAGATAATTCACAATAATTTGGTTTTGAGAAACAGTGAACCAAATACGTTTAAATAAGGATGCGGATTCATTATCCATGTATTAAATAAGGAGGAAGCTATATCGCCTGATGCAGACCATATACCTAAGCGTGTCATTTACAAATCGACAAAAACTAGGCAATCCGCTCACAATTGACAATGTTATTTCGAATCAGTCATATCGAATGATCGTGTTGAAATTTTAGTGCTTGATTTTAGAATCCCAATTATGGTTTAGAAACAATGTCAATAAAAAAAATAAATTTAGTTCATGACAGGTCACACGTCAGCGTCGTCAACTTCATGACCGTTATTTAATATATTTTTTGTTGGCAACACTACAAATGTTCAGAGTGACCAAAATCAAAAGGACACAACCACTATAAAAATGTCGGCCACCAGGCAGTGGCCATTTTTGGGTATGGATGGCCCCCATACCATATACCTGGAATGCATTAGCAGTCCAGGTATATTTATTAAGTTCGTGTCTGGCTGCTAATGCCATCGCCATCTTTACGTCATACGTCATTTCGATTACAATTCATTCCCTAAAGACATTTAATTGAGAGACTAAAGTAATAAACAATATAAACTTATTATCCCCAATAATATTTAGGGCCCAGTGCCTGTCAAACGAGATTAGTGCTTTTCACAAAATAGGAATTAGCTACCTATTTATAAATCCAATAATCTCGTGTACTCCAGTGGTGTACTTCCTCGTGTGTTGTGTTCTGTTACCTAAAACTGTACTTTTTATTTTGGTTGTTAACTTTTTATTATTAGCATTCGATAGGTATCAAGACCAATTCACAAAATGTCTGTTTATGGGTGACATAAAGGCAAAACATAAATACTATGTCCCAGACTGCACAGACCTATATTCTAGCCGCCTTCTTTTTCCAAGAGGAATGCCAAATATAGACAGCAATGGATAATTCATATTAAAAATCCTTGCTTAAAAACCACTGGTAAAATAATTCACGAGTGAATTACATAAATGACGGGGTAGCATATTTCAGAATCTGTAAAATACTTATGTACCATAAATGTACATGGATGTAGCCATATTCATTTGTAGTACTGCACATAATTAATTTTATGTCTAGAAAGAATATTGCTGTTTTTTCTAAATATAATATTAAATTAAAATGCTTTTGAATTACCACACCTACCATGATACCTTAGGAAGTTTCATTAATCCAATAAAAAAAAATATTCATATTTTTTTTATTGGATTAATAAAACTGCAGCCAGAACAAAGCAAATCGGGAAAACCCATAATAAAACATACAGTGCTTCTATCTGTCGGAGAATGAATGAAACAAAACAGCTTCTGTAATGTACGGCAAATCGATGAGGTGTCATCGCCATCTTTCGATCGAGCGGACAGTTTAAAACAACCCGACACATTCGTTCATGTTAACAAAGTGATTAGGTTGTCTATAATTAGTTTAGGTAAGGTTTTATTTAACAAATTCAAAACAAGATTAACGCAATCCTTGGGAGATATACTTGGAAAGAGGTTTTTAACATCTAAAGATATTAATATCGTTTTTTCAGATACTGGTGTATTTTTAAGAGTGTCAGCAAAATCTATAGAATTTATAGGAGTAAATGTTATTAAATGCTGTAATATCTCTTAAGACTTTATTAGGCCACGAGGATAGTAAATAGTAAGGTGAATCTAAAAAACAAACTACAGGACGAATGGGATAGCCAGTCTTACGGACCTTGGGTAAACCGTAAAGGAAAGGTGTTTTCGGGTTCATGGGGTATAACTTATACTTATTAGTGTGGAAGAAGTCGAGAGTGAGTGCGGTGTTATCTAAAGTATTTTTGAGTTTATTAAAAAATGACATCGCTTCATGAGCAATTACCTTTATCTGCCTTCGTGACAATCAAGTCGTGAACCCTGATTTTGTCTTTAATTGTTTTTAGGATTTTCTGATTACAGTTCGGCCGTTTTTTGTCACGAACGCTCGAATTGAAGAAAGTAATTAACTTTGATCTTAAAATATTTTTCAGAGAAATATCTGTGTTTTGAATGATGCTTTCGGCCTCTACTGCTAACGTCTCCCTACACTGAATGTTGTGTGTAACACATCCTCTTCTCTTTAGAAAAAACAACGTCGGAGAGGTTTAGAAAGCGGTTATGAAAGTTAAAATGACATTTACTTGTTATGCGTTGCTTTTCTTCGTAGGTCATGTATTTAGTTTTTTCCCGCTTTAAATTAGTGAGTTTTCTGCCAAGCCTGAAAAAAGTTTTCTCCCCGAATGACTCAACCTCGTCTCTAAACTTAGAATATAGATGAACAAATTCTATAAAAGAAAACATTAAAGTAACGGTAAAATAAAAGTATTTAAGTTTAGAATTGCAGGTGTTTAACTTATTATAATGGCACTTAACTTCTTCTTTAAGCCAAATTGTTCTGGCACTCTTAAGCGAAGCCTTAGGGCGAAACACGTGTAATCATTTTTTAAAAAATATTAAATAACCATCTTTTGAGACCATTGACTTTGTGTCCCTCTAATCTCTGAATTTTCAGAAGATGTTGCCTTTGTAAGTGACCTAAATATTGCTTGCACAATGTCCGATGTAAACGACCAGCATCATAAAGTCGCCGTTTTACTGTCGAATCACTGACCGCTTTTTTACGCTCCTTGTTAATTTTTGCTGTGATTTCAGGGGCGGTAAGGCGTCTATTGCGTTTGCTTGTAATTATAATATTTAAATCCTCCTTTGAACTTATTGCCTTTGGCCTTTCCGATCGAGGTTTGTTGCTAATAGTCCCTTCTCTAGTGAATTTCCTAACATTATAATCGACAGTCCGCCTTGGAATTCCCAAATCCGTCGAAATTTGACGGTTAGTCTTTCCAGCCTTATGAAGTCCAATGATAATACCTTTTGTTTCTACCGATAACTCTTTTGTTTTAGCCAGTTTAAAGAATGTTAAAAAACCAGCAAAGAAACGGTGACAATCGTCAATAAGCGAGGGAAATTATTTACCAATTTTACACAAAATCAATTCTTGAAGACTAAGCACCTTTAAATGTTTCAAATTTCATCGGAAACGAGCTGTAGACAGATTAGTTTTTTAGGAGAAGTGCATATTTTCACTACATTGTTTGTTATTTGCAAGACTATTTTGAAATACTCAGTCTTTTTCAACGAACCATAGTTGCTAGGTATGCGGTTTAAGCATATATGCAATTTACAAAAGAGATACAATCTAAATATAGGTATAAAGATAAGATTTTTCTATCTAATTTAAAATATTAAAAAGAATACATGGTGGGCAAATACTTTTGAGCAGTAGTGTATATACATATAATATTTGTACAACACATAAAAATAAAGTTCATCTCAATGTGTAATGTATTTACATAAAACATACACGATATTTTTTGCACCTTCTGGACTTAATAGGTATACCATACATTATTAATAGGTATACAGTATAACATACATATATTAATAGGTTTACAGTGGATATCGCATGCTATGTGGGTGTATCTTCCTTAATTTTGAATTTTCGAAAAAATTGTATAGAAGTTGGTTGCATTAATTTTTCATGTAGAATCTCCCACCGAAATCCTGACGTGTAATTTCCGGACACCCTGTATAAGGAGCCGCATCGCCGATAGTTGTCAGTTCAGTGAAGTAAAGTTCGAAATATTGGCGCGAGATTTAAATAGTAATACAACATTCTTGACCTTTATATAGAAACAGACACAATCAAATTTGCCAATTACTTAGGCAAATAAAATTAACCTGTAATGCAACATACAGTGAGAGCCAAAAGTCCGGAATAAATTCATTTAAAATTCAGGGGTATGTTCAAAAAAAAAACGCTCGTACACGTCGACTTTTATTTTTAACTGCGGGTTTTCTTACTATAATTTTATGTATGCAGGGTGGTCCAAAAATAAGTTACGACCATCAACTTCAATTTTTGAAATGGAAATACCTATTTTTTATTCTGTATTCTTAAAGAACAGAAAATTCTAGACATATTTCATGTATAATGTTCTATACCTATCTTCATTTGTTTTTGAGTTATTGACAGTTGAAGATCGGCATATTTGCACTTTTGACATGTTATAAAATCCAAACGGTTAGACATAGACAAATGCGGTTTGCACTTTAAATCGAAGCTTTTTTAAAATACTGAGAAATTTACGGTTGAATTTCTGAACATACAATAATTCATGCAACTATGTAACACCCTTACTAAGGTAACCTTGTTTTTTGTGTTTTTTCATCTATTGTTGCAATGATGTTGTCATCATTTTTGACATAACATAACATTGGGACCTAGCAGGCCACTCCAATTGACCCCTTCGCCCAATCCATCGACCCGGAAATACCTCACTTAAATATTGGTTCTGCTGAAGTGTGGCGGCGCGCCCTCTTGCTGGAACCAAATTGAAACTTCTGGAATATTTGGCATTTGGAAACATCAAACATAAAGCGGGAATCAGTTCGTTCCTTAAGAATTCCAAATAACGTTGACCTGTTAAGGTACCTTCGAAGAAAAATGGACCTGCCATTGATAATGCCGGCCCAAACATTCACAGATTGAGGATATTGGGTATGAGCTTCAATCACCCAATTTGGATTGGAGGAAGACCAGTAACGGCAGTTCTGTCTGTTCACTGTACCATTGAGGCAGAAGGTCGACTCGTCAGAAAAAATTATTCTACGAATAAAATGACGGTCGTTATGGCAGACATTCATTATAGTTTCGCAAAACTCTAATCGACGATCTGTATCATCTTCGTTAAGTTCGTGGATTAATTTTAATTTGTAGGGATGATATTTTGCCTTTTTCAAAATTCTTCTTAAAGATGTTTTTCCAACATCGTTATCTAGTGCTGCCTGTCTAGTCGGTGTATGAGGATTTTCTTCAATGGACAAAATAACATTTAACTTCTCTTCCTCGGAAATTGAGGGACGACCAGATCTGGGTCGATCTCTGACGTGACCTAATTCCCTAAATTTTCTTTCTAGTTTGCTAACGGTAGACTGAGATATTGTCTTATCAGGATACTTGGTATTAAACATTTCACAAACCTGGTGTTGGGTCCTAATGCGATCACCACATCCTATCATAATTAGTATTTCTATTCTCTCAGTTTCACTTAACTTATTCATCTTTTCAGATAATATTAAATTTTACAATAAACAAGGATAAGACTGCTTGATACCTGTCACTTCAAAAAATGATGACAACATCATTGCAACAATGGATGAAAAAACACAAAAAACAAGGTTACCTTAGTAAGGGTGTTACATAGTTGCATGAATTATGTTCAGAAATTCAACCGTAAATTTCTCAGTATTTTAAAAAAGCTTCGATTTAAAGTGCAAACCGCATTTGTCTATGTCTAACCGTTTGGATTTTATAACATGTCAAAAGTGCAAATATGCCGATCTTCAACTGTCAATAACTGAAAAACAAATGAAGATAGGTATAGGACATTGTACATGAAATATGTCTAGAATTTTCTGTTCTTTAAGAATACAGAATAAAAAATAGGTATTTCCATTTCAAAAATTGAAGTTGATGGTCGTAACTTTTTTTTGGACCACCCTGTATACATAAAATTATAGTAAGAAAACCCGCAGTTAAAAATAAAAATCGACGTGTCCGAGCGTTTTTTTTTTGAACATACCCCTGAATTTTAAATGAATTTATTCCGGACTTCTCACTGTATAATCTTACAACAATAGAAATTATACAAATTAATACCCATTTTATCTTTATATAGGTTGAAAAGAGTTGTGGTCCAGATTTGTTGTACAATCCCGAATCTATGATGTGCGATTGGAAGGACAGCGTACTTAAAATCAAACCAACGTGCCAACTTTTAACCGAAGTAACCACTGACGCTGGTCCAGAATGTCCACCAGGCTTGGTTAAAGATGAGTGTGCAATCGAATGTGATAAATTGTGTGGTTATTATTTGTTTACTATTAAAGAACAAGGTTTATGTCACGAAGGAACGAGGTGCGAAGCTGGATGTGTCGCCAATCAAAAAACCGCTTGTCCAAAAGGTGAGATATTTATAAGGAAATTAGTATAAGCCAATGCAATTATTTAATTCTTTAATATATATTTTGTTAATTATCTGAATCATCATCATCATCAAATCTTTGATTCATCCCGAGTACTGAGCATTTTAAATACCTGTATGGCAAAGTATTCAGTATGTTAGTGCAATCCATTGAAATAGGTGAAATCAAGTAGGACTATTTCTTATGTAGCCAAATTTTCCATAAGGCCATCAGAAATGTCAAAGATTCGGGAAAACACATATCTCTTCAAAGCCTGGTTTTTCATTGATAGTTGGCAGTTGTGGAACAAATCTATTGATTCTTTTAAATAGAATTTTGGTGTTTTATTCACAGGTCAGTTATAAGGTCAATCAATATCAGAAAAAAAGCCATCAATCTTAGCTGTTATAGTCTACTTTGAAAAATTCACCTTACCATTCCTTAATTCGTACCTTTCGTAAACTTTTTGTATGAAAAAGCGGAATTTTGGAACTGGCTTGGTTAAACAACTGAACCAAGGCAAGGTAGTTCGTTCGTGCAGAAATAGCAGATTTCTTAGTTCGAGTGTTTGGTGTCCGAGAAATTCATTTATTCATAAATCTTTATATGGTTTTGTAATTAAAACATTAGTTTTAGTACGAAGTTTTAAGGGACATCTATACAGAGTGTTTCAAATTCGACCCTCAACATGGAGATCTCGGAATCTCTAAAAGATACGTAAATGGTTAAATTAGGTCAAAGTTGAGAATTTTTGAGCTTAACAATATGCCGTTTAAAAAGTATAAAAATTCCAAATGCTTTGGATCTGGAGTATCGGTTTAGCAGTCGTACAGAGTAGACGTCTATACTCATAGGAGGCGCCGGTGCTCAGTTTTGTTTTGTTTTGATTCGTTTTGATTTAATTTAAATTGTTTTGATCTAGTGTTGCGTATTTACATTAACGTGCTATATTTTCGCGGTACAAGTGTTTCCTAAAAAACTAATTAAGTTCCTGCATCAGTAAATGTTTTTGTTTTATAAACAGTTCCTGTTTTGACTAAATTTAAAATTATCTGGCTACCATTGACCTTAACTTGAAATAATTGAACATTAACCGTAGGACGTGCAATTGTGTGTTTTGTTGTACGTTTGTTTCCTGCGTTGGGTTTAAGTTCAAGTTACTGTTTACTTGCAGTTCCTGTTTTTACCATTAATATTTATTTCAATTTAATAATATTTCCTTATAATCTAAAATGAACCGCAGTTTCAAATTTTGTCAAAGGAGGGATTTTCCAAATTATTGCTGCATCTCTTGTATTTCAATATTCCACCCAAGTTGTCTGGAAAGAAATTCTGATGCCATAAAACTAGGAGGCCACAGGATTTTATGCTCACAAAGATGTCAAGATGATTTTAATGAAAGAGATCAGGAAGGAAAAATTAATGAGCAAAATATTTGTGATTTGTTAAATATCCTAAATAAAAATTTAATTGTAACGATAAAAACATTAGAAAATGAGTCTTCAACCTATAAGACTGAAATAAACTTGCTACAAAAAGACGTAAACGACTTAACTAACTTAAATAAGAAGATGTTAGACTCCGTAAAGGTGTTGGAGATTGAAAAAGATACCTGTTATTCCGACATTTGTGCATTGAAGGAAAAGTTACAGATATCTAAATCTGTTGTTATTAATTCTCCAACACAGCTACCAACTAGGCCAAATACACCTGACGATAGTCGACCTCGGCTTCTCTTTGTTGGTGGAAATTGTAGCAGAGTATTCCTAAAATATTTACGTTTAAAGTTTGAAGCTTACTACAATTGTTTCCTGAAGCTGGGCAGTTCAAGCAGTGAAGTGCTTAGGACAGCATCAAATTTAGCTAAGGACTTTACGAAAGAAGATTTTTTAATAGTAATGTTAAATGGAATTTGTTCTTCATCTGATGTTTTAAAAAATTTAATTTAAAATCATGTTGATACAAACACTTTAGTGATGACAAGCCCTTATACTTATTTAAACCATAATGTTATCTATAATAGTAATAAGGCTCTTTATCGTACTTTTAATGCAAATAATATTAATCTGTATGGGATTTTAGAGTCTAATCACGCCAGTAACTTTGGTTCGGACTTGGCATCATTATTACATGCACATATTTTCAAATATTTTAAAATTAATATTTCATGGAATAAATTGTCTTTGAATCATCAAATTAATGAGTCTGAACTGATTACTGATCGTGAATTGAATTCTTCTTTTTTATAGACATGTCCGCGAAGGTTGAATCTCATCCATGCTCATATTCTACTAGTAAGATTGAAATTAGCTCTTCGAAAGGCTTAAGTATATTTATTCTTAATATACAATCCCTAAGAAACAAGATGGATGAGCTTCATCTTTTGCTGGACACATGTAATTTTCCTGATATTGTACTTCTAACTGAGCACTAGTTGAGGCCTTGTGAATGTTTTTTAATATCTGATTATGTTCTTATATCAAATTTTTGTCGTCAACAATATATACATGGAGGAACCATGATCTTGGCTAGGCAAACAATTGAAATGATTTTTTGTAATATTGATAAGTATGGTAATCTTCTGTTAGAGGATATTTTTGAATTCTCTCTTTCTTTTTGTAAGCGTTTTAATTTATATATTCTTTGTGTTTATAGGCCACCTACAGGAGATATTGCTATGTTTTTGGACAAACTTGATCCCAGTGGTCCCTACACTCTAAGGTTATATTGGCTGGTGACTTTAATATCAACTACACTGATGAAACCCTGCCACGTACTTCTCTGTTAAGTATTTTAAATTCTTACGACTTGAAAATGCACGTTCTTTCTCCCACACGAATAACTTCTTCATCTGCAACTACAATTGACTATTTCTGTACAAATTTTGATGACGTTTTATGCACAGTATTCCCATCTGGTATTTCCGACCATGAAGCTATTCTTGCTAAAATGCCATATAATACTGTATTATCTTCATCTCATTATATGGGAAGAATTTGCAGCAGGAGAAATTTTAATGCTTTTTCTGCTGCTACAGCTTCGGTAAATTGGAATGCACTTGAAACGGCTTCTGACCCACTTACTTTATTTTTTCAAGTTCTGTGTGATAAGATCAATCAGTGCTTTCCTAAAATGAGGTTTAAAACTAAGAAACGAAAACCATGGGTTACAAGAGGCCTTAGAATTTTAGCTAAAAATCTCCGTTATTTGACTAAATTGTGCAAATATATCACAAATGAAAATATCCTTGTATATCATCAGAAATATCGTAAATGCTTTAGTTTCTGCCATAAACAATTCTTTACATATTGGCATTTTTCCTTCATGTTTAAAAGAGGCAGTGGTTATCCCTCTTCATAAGGGTGGAGATTTGGATTAGCCTTGTAATTTCCGTCCCATTTCTATTTTGTCTACCCTCTCTAAGATAGTTGAAAAACTTGCAAAAAGCAGAATTTTGTCCTTTTTACATCATAATGGCATTTTGTCTGCAATTCAATTTGGATTTCAAGCCGGTAAAGGGACTCATGATGCTGTTTTTAGCTTTTTAGAGAGCGTCTATGTGTCCTTAAATTCTGGAGAGTCATCGGCGGCAGTGTTTTGTGATCTATTCAAAGCATTTGACTGTGTGGATCATGGAATACTGTTATCTAAGCTCGATAAATATGGTTTTAGGGGCGTAGCATTGCGATGGCTTGAGTCCTATCTATCAAATCGTACTCAGAAGGTTACAGTGTCTGGGCGTTTGTCTGCTTCTAGATCCCTAAAATGCGGCGTTCCCCAGGGTTTAGTATTGGGACCACTGTTATTTTTACTGTATGTGGATGACTTGAGTTCATTGAAACTGCAGGGCAAGGTGGTTCAGTTTGCTGATGATACCACCATACTATGGAGCCATAAAAATTCTGATTATATTAAGACTTGTATCCTTGAAGACCTTCAGATTTTATCAGGGTGGTGTGCTTAGGCTCGTGTTTAATGTAAGAAAGACGTCTATTATAGGGTTTAAGTGCGATTTACAGAGTCTGATGTTTGACGAAAAATCCCTCTTGCAGAATAAAGAGTGCTTCAAGTTCCTAGGAATTACCATTGATGGTCGCCTTCGATTTGAAGATCATATTTTACATTTAGCTGGGAAATTATCTTCTGGATGTTTTGCAGTAAGAATAGCTAAACAAGAGCTGGGAGGGGTGGTTGCACGTTCAGTGTACTTTTCACTTATTGAATCTCATATTTGGTATGGCTTGCCTTTTTGGGGTTTAACCAATAAGGGGCTACTTAACATTGTCTTTGTTATTCAAAAAAAAGCAGTTAGATACCTGTGTTCTGCTAAGTTAAGAGATTCTTGCAAACCCCTCTTCATTTCTGAAAAAATCCTAACTCTTTTTCACTCTTTATCTTAGAAACAGCTGCTCTTATTCACAAAATTCCCAAACTACCCTCTGATACTGGCCATTTGACTCGTCGTGTAAATGATATTTCCCTACCTATTCCTACGTCTTCCCTTACCAAAAACTCACTAATTTAAACAAGTAAAAAAATATACAATTATGTTCCTCTATGTGTTTTAAACAAGTTTACCTTTATTTAGTAATTGATTGTTTTATTTAGTTATCTTTAATTCAAGTATGTTCAAAAAGTTTGGTCTTCTTGTGTTTAATTTTGTTCATTGTTTTGTCAATTTTTGAAACTGTATTTTTGTTTTGTTTTTTTAGCTTGTAGGATGCTTGTACACAAGATTATTCTTACGTAATATAGCACATTTTCTTTCTTTCTTCCTTTCTCTTTCGAATATATTCAAAAAAATCCAAAATTTTGAAAAATTGATTTTATTTTTTTCTGAGCTTATTTCTTATCCGTTTTTAAAATGATTTGTACTTTTACATTTCCACTTTTTTCGTTCTACATAATGGGGTTTTTAGATTTTTAATATGACGTTTCGTCTTTTGCCAACCATCATCAACTTTGTTTTTTCTTATGGGTGCTATATTTAGCTTCTGCATTTTTAAAATCTTTGCAAGATTTCCTTTTTAATCGATGTAATATCTATTTTTGTGTAAAACCCGAATTTTTGGAAAAAAACAAAATTTGTTGCAGTTGGCTGTGATAAAATCACAAGACAATATATAAACTGTTATAAATATTATATGTTTTAAATATGTTTATAAATGTTTTGTTGGTATTTTAATACAAAGTGACAGGTATTTTAATAATAATTTAAGCAATTATGGTTTACAAATCAAGAAAAACGAAATATGATTGAAATTTTCGTAATTATTTTTTTTAATTCTAATGTTTAAATAAGTTATTCTTTCTAGTTTTTGAAGTCAGAACTTTTTTAAATTTTGAAATAAACATTTTTTCCAAGCATTCTTATATTATTCCAGGTATTTGAAATAAAATGTTATTTTATTGGATTACTTTAAGGTCATTTTCTACGTCTTCCAGGTATTTCAAATAATTTTTCTTTTAATTGTTAAGTTTTGGGATACATTTGTATTTCTTATTTTAATTGCAGAAATTTGAAATTAAAAAAATATATTTTCGGTATTTTTCAGATTTTTTGAACATCTTTACAATATGCCAGGCATTTATGGTTTTATTCCTAGACTTTAGGGTCATTTTCCACGTCTTCTAAGTATTTTAAATAATTTATCTTTTAAATTTAATATTTTAAAAACATTTCTTGTTTTTAATTTTTAGTTCCAATTTTTGGAATTTTTAAAATAATTTTTTAAATTTTCCAGATTTTTTGGGTATTTTTATAATATTCCAGGCATTTGGAAAAAAATCTTGTTCTCGTCCTGGAACACAAGACTTTGGATCAATTATAACGTCTTTCAAGTATCTGAAATATTTTTTTTAGTTTTATTATTTTAGGATAAGTTTTTGTTTTTAATTTTAAATTCCAGAATTTTTAAACTTTTAAAAATTTGCTAGATTTTTTTGGTATTTTTATATTATTCCAGGCATTTAGAATAAAATCTAGTTTTATTCCAGGATTTTGAGGTAATTTTTCTACGTATTTTGTTTTTATTTTCTCGGTATTTGCAATATAATGCTTTTATCTAATTTTAGGTTTTTAGACTATTGTGTTTTTAAGATTTTTTTTTTAATTTTCCAGATTAATGGACTATTTTTTTATTTATTTCAGGTATTTAAAATAATATAATAAATATATAATTATATACAGGGTGTCCCAAAAAAGAGTGTCAAGCGAGCTTCCAGAGATAGAGCAACCCTAGGGGAATCCGAATCAGCCCCATGTATCTGATCCGATTTTTTTTAGTTTAGGAGTTATTACATTTTTTGTGATTTTTTAGTATTATTCGACTTTTATGCTTATTTCTGCTATATTCATAGTAAATAGGTAAGGCGAATGCCTGATTTTTATTTTATTATTTAGATAAAAGTTGACTCTGACAAAAACAAAGATAATTTGATCCAGAAATTAAAATATTGCTTACAAAAATAAATAAATTGTGACATAAAAAACAAAAGTAAAAAAAGTTCAACAAAGTTAAAGGCGTTTTAAAAATTAAAACATTTTTTTTTAAACCCAAGTATTAAAAAAACTTTATCATTTATCAGCCTTTTACCGCGATTATTTTATCTAGTTAAATTTATTGCATCATACCTAAAAATAAGTTCAAATATTGACAAGCCTAAAATTAATATCTTGTTTTAAAAGAAGTTGTCCGTTTTAACGGTTGATTTTTGCTTAAACTATTTTATATATTAATCTAATTCTTCAAAAACAAAGTTTCTTAACTATTTAATCAAACAATTAAAAATTATCGAACTGTATATTACTATTTAATTCACAGCCATCCTGTATAAATAATATTCGTTTTTTTTTTTTTTTATGGTAAACACAAGCACAAAAGGGAAGTCCTATGTCATTCTTGGAGTGGTGCTTGCGCGAAGATATTTGTGGGCATTTATCTTGAATCGCTGTAGGTTGTATGCGTCGGGAAATATGTGAGGTGGAAGCCCGTTCCACAAAGAAGATGTTCTCCAGATGAATGAAACCCGATACAGCGACATCCTTGGGGTAGGCAGGTGGACTCGATGTTGATGAGCCTGCTAGACGCGTCCTTCTTGCCGGAACAGCCCTGGGTGGAATCAGGCCTGCCAGCTCAGAGGAGCACTTACCGTGATAATAACGGTAGAATAAACAGAGATCAGCCAGCTTTCTCCTGTGCTCCAGACTATTCAGACTCTTTGTCAGTTCTGGTTTGTCGATAAGACGAATAGCTCTCTTCTGTATAGAATCTAGCAGCTTTAAACTATGCTTGGGTGCAGAGCTCCAGACATGCGAGTAATACTCGAGGGAAGGGCGTATTTGAGCCTTATAAAGAGTCAGTAGCTGTTCTGGTGTATACAGTTTTTTCGTTTTGAAAAGCACTCCGAGTTTTTTTTTGGATGCTGCCCTGGCGATCTCGGCAACGTGGTCATGCCAGGACACACTGTTGGTGACTTCGACTTCTAGAAGATGTAAAGATGATTTCATTGGCAATGTTTTCCCTGCCATAACCAGCTCCGGGCCATCAACGTTAGTCTTCATCGTAAATACTGTAGCCTGCGTTTTTTTGGCGTTAAAATTGACCAGATTGTTGCCGCCCCACTTCAAGATTGCTCTAATATCGTTGTTGGTTGAAGCTACTTGTTGCTGCCTAAGATTCTGAGAAGTTGCGGCTGTCGTTGGTTTCGTAGACTTAAATGTGGAAATAAGTTTGAAAAGAATCATAGTCTGGCATTCTTTGTACGCGTTCTTCGTTTTTTTGGGTACATTTTTTTTTTTGGGTTTTCGCTCACGGTAAACCGCCGAGCATCGGTCATTTTCTGCCAGATCCACTTCTGTGCAACTAGTACAGACTAAAATCGCTGTTTTGTGGCAATTTAACGCTTTAGTAATTTTTGCGTTCCTTTGTGGATTAATAGCTACTAAATTAGCAAACTAAATGAATTATATCTCTGTAGGAATTATATCTCTTTTGAAATTCATTTGCTGACTTTGGTCAGGATAAATGGTTTTGGTCTTATAGTAGCATAGAAAGTCTTTCGGTAAGTTTCTGAGACTTTATTCCAGCTTAATTGTTTTTTTGGGTGACTATAATAAGTTTAAATTTCTTTTTAACTTAAATAAATCAATTTATATTGGAGGTCTCGAAAGCTTGAACAATTTTATTAATTCTGTTGCTTTCCCTTTGCTGAATTCTGAAAGTGTAAAAAAAAAGTATATAAAAGCCACAAAATTCCACCATTGTGTAAGTAAAAGATAAACTTATTTTTTGTAATAATTTGATTAATATTAAGTCATAAATAATAAGCCAAAAATATTAAAAATAAGTTCTTTATTCATCTTGAAGTTTTGATATTAACTGTACATTTTATTGACACTAAAGAATAATTTTATTACATAATAGCTTACTTCTAAAATTTTATTACAAGAAATTAAATAATTAAATAAGTACTATAAATTTAAATTAAATATTTATTCTTAAATTTATGACAAAAGTTACATGGGTACTGGGGTATTTTAGGGTTGAAGGATCCGGTGAAAAGAAAGACTCAAAGCAGTTCTATTATTCCTCGTTGGTCTCCAGTTTCCAGATTGGATTGAAAGTTAGTTTGATATGATGAAGTTCCAGATATGTCCAGTTGTTTGATGGTGTCCCAGGCTCCCAGATAAGTCGTTTTTTTGTAAATTTGGTGCAGCCTGAATGCTGAAAAATTACTTATCGACACAAAAAGTGTGCGATAACAGAGTTTTTTTATTTTTTATATCGGCAGAAGTGTAAACCAAATTTTGATCACAATAAGGTGGATGTATCTTTGTTGTATTTTTATAAGCTTTATTAAGTGATACGATGGTATAATAGCTCGTTTTTTTAGTAGTGTTGACATTTTCATAACTTTACGGTTTTTCCCCCAATTAAAGTTATATAATTAACAACCTAAATTTGAATTAAATTTACCTGTCATTTGAAAATAAGTTTTAAAGCTTTTATTTGACCCTAATTTCCAGAGGCACAGTTTTTACAAGACTTATAATTCGTAGATACTTGGGTCTTTATTTTATGCAGTAGTTTTTATAGTAAGTATTGTGTGGCCCTTTACTTAAATTCTATAGGGGTGTTTTAAGGATAATTTGGTCACTGGCGCCCCTGAGCTTTATTTTATTTACTTCCTTTGTTTTAAAGAACTTGCACGACTTCTCCGCGAGATAGCCTAGCCCAGCACTCTTTTCTTGTCCACCCTTTTATATTGCATTTTATGTTGACCTATGGTTAAATATATGGGTAGCACCGGATTAATTTGAGTAACTGAAATTGCAATTGCCAAAACAAGTTTTTGCTTAAGAAATTTAGTATTCTAAGTATTCTAAACCAGATACCAACAAATAATAAAGCACTGGCCCGTTACTATTTTCACATTCTTTCACATGCAGTACTTAGTAGTATACCGTAGCGATTTCACGTACATTGGCGATTTTTGATAAATACGTCTTAATGAACTGGTTTCTTTTACATTTGTGTGCACATTGATCTGAATTATTTTCTTTTTTTAAGTGGAATTTCAAGTTTAATTTTATTTATTTTATAAGTGGTAAAGTCGATTTTTTTCTTTACTGTATTTTGTGAATATGGCTAGACGCGCGGCCCCTTTTACAAGCGAAGACTTTGAACAAATGCATTACTTTTACGGATATGCGAGAGGGAATGCTTTGGAAGCAGCTAGATTATACCGGAGGCGAGTAGAACGCAAAGGTAATCCAATACCAGAGAGATGGCCTGATCATCGCATGATACTAAGAGTTCGCGATGCTTATAGAGAAGGGCGAGTACCGGGGACTATTCCTGGACGACCGTTAGGGATGAGAGACCCAGATTTGGTAGATCCAGTGGTTGAAGAAGTTGAAGCAAATCCAAATGTAAGCCTTAGAGCAATTGAGCACCGTATCGGAATACCGAAATCGAAGGCCCATAGAATACTCCATGAGATGGGTTATCATCCATATCATATTCAAAGGGTGCAACAACTAAAACCCGAAGATTATCCGAGAAGAGTAAGATTCTGTGAAGAAATGTTGCAACGTCAAGCGGCAAATTAAAATTTTTTCAATTCAATTTTATGGACCGACGAATCGAATTTCAAGCGCACTGGCATTTTTAATATTCATAATTATCATTCCTGGAGTATTGAAAATCCTCAACTTACACGACAATCAAATTTTCAAGAGCAATTCGGTGTAAACCTCTGGTCTGGGATAGTAAATGATAAACTAATTGGTCCCTTTGAATTACCCGACCGATTGAATGAAGAATCCTATTTAAGTTTTTTAAGAGAAAATCTCCTTGAGCTGTTAGAAGATGTTGATTTGGAGACAAGGAGAGACATGTTTTTTCAGAACGATGGGGCTCCTTGCCATTATGCGATAAATGTTCGAGAATATCTGAATAGGCGATTTAGACACAAATGGATCGGTCGAGGTGGACCAATTCAGTGGCCGCCCAGGTCACCGGACTTAAACCCAATTGATTTTTTTGTTTGGGGTTACTACAAGGAGGTCGTGTACGCTCAAGAGTCAAGAAATTTAGAAAAACTAAGAATAAAAATTAATGAAGCAAAACAAACCGTAAAAAATAACAGATTAGCATTTAGACGGTTAAAAGAAAATTTTTTTCGCCGATGCCGTATTTGTATTGAACAACAAGGTCGTCATTTTGAAAACTTTATGTAATAATTAAAGATAAATTGATTAAAACACTTTTTGCTTTATTTCATTTATTAGTAAATCTTTTTTTGTTTTCCTTTTAACTGTTATTTAGATAAGATGCGATAAGGGTAGCCCAATGAATTTTTTATAGTGAAAAGCTGATAGACCGATAAGGTTTCTTAAATAATTATGTTTTGAAAAAAAAATGCTGTAATTTTTAAAACGCCTTTAACTTTGTTGAACTTTTTTTACGTTTGTTTTTTATGTCACAATTTATTTATTTTTGTAAGCAATATTTTAATTTCTGGATCAAATTATCTTTGTTCTTGTCAGAGTCAACTTTTATCTAAATAATAAAATAAAATCAGGCATTCGCCTTACCTATTTACTATGAATATAGCAGAAATAAGCATAAAAGTCGAATAATACTAAAAAATCACAAAAAAATTAATAACTCCTAAACTAAAAAAAATCGGATCATATACATGGGTGTGATTTGAATTCCCCTAGGGTTGCTCTATCTCTGGGCGCTCGCTTGACACTCTTTTTTGGGACACCCTGTATAATAAATAAAGTTTTGTTTTATTCCAGGCTTTTAGAATCTCTTTTTCTATTTTCCAGACAATTGGAGTGATTTTTTTATGGCTTCCAAACGTTAAATGTAATTTAATAAAATGAAAAATGACTCCTAATGCAAAAAAAAATAATACAACAGTAACAGTAAAAATTTCTATCAAATGTGTGAAATAACAGAAATATAAACCAGTTGACCTGAAAACCTACAGATTTACGGTAAAGTCATAAAAAATTACTCCGAGCATCTGGAAAATAGAAGACCGATTCTAAAAGCCTAAAAACAAAAAACTTTATTTTAAATGCCTGGGATAATTTAAAAATTACTTGTTAAACTTGAAAAGCTTTTCAAAAAAGTTTAAAAACATAGAAATCTCTCAAAATGAAAAAATAAATAAAAACGCGAAAAATTTTTGCATTTATTAATTAAGACTTTGATTTATAATAGCCTAAAATGGGAATATCAAAATCTTATTAGAAAATCTTTAAAAAATCTAATTATGAACCTCACAGAAAATTATGTATTTTATCTACAAAAATCAATCTGAGATCTTAAAGATATGGTCAACTTTTGTCTATGAAAGCTAATGTCTCTTTTCTGTCTTTTACTTCAAGAAAATTTTAAATCAATTTATTATGTTTATGGTCTTTAAAAACCTAAAATTAATTAGAAAATTATCAAGACCTGGAAGACAGGAAACATGACTCTGAAATCCTGGAGTAAAAGGAATTCTGATTTCAAATACTTGGAATAAAAAAATTATTCTAAAAATTTCAAAGTAAAAAAAAAACAAAACTACAAAAATTAAAAAAAAATTAGTAAGATACACATGTCACTTTGTACTATAATACTAAAATACAAATAATTACAAACAACATAACATATAAATATTTAAATCATGTAATATTTATGACAGTTTATATATTGTCTTGTCAGTTTATCCCAGCCAACTGCGGCAAATTTATTTTTTTTGCAAAAATTTTAAAAATCCAATATAACACCCATAAGAAAAAATAGAGTTAATGATGGTTTACAAAAGACGAAACGTCGTATTAGAAATCCAAAAACCTAAACATGTAGCATGGGAAAAGTGGCAAAGCCAAAGTGCAAATTATTTTAAAATCGTATAAGAAGTAACCTCAAAAAAAATGAAATCGATTTTTCACAATGTCGTATTTTTTTGAATATCTTCAGAACCATTCGAATGTTTTAATTTTTTAAACGCCATATTGTTAAGCTCAAAAACTCACAACTTTGATACGATTTAACCATCTTCATATCTCTTATAGATTCCAAGATGTTAAGGGTCGAAATTGAAACACCGTGTATATTCCAATGATTTCATGAACATTCATCGAATATGTGTGGCCTACTCATAATTTGTTGATGCGTCCAGCTATCGCAATGATTCATAAATAATTATTGCCTATATTATAGTGATGTCGTAATTTGAACGAAGGAAAATAGAATGAGACGACAGATTAGCTAAAGGTTGTGTCTAGTTTAGGGACGTGGGAATATCCTGGATATGGGATATTCCCATGTCCTGGAACAACTCATTAATGCTCCTTCTCCATAAAAAAGGTGATAATACAGACTTAAAAAACTATAGACCCATAAGCCTTGTAAATCATATGTACCTACAAACTTTTCACTCGTATTATCACCAACAGACTGGAAAGGAAATTTGATTTCTGCCGAGAGAACAAGCTGGATTCCGCTGTGAATATGGAATAAATGATCATCTACAATGTTTTCTGATCTTGATAGAAAAAACGGTGGAATACAATAAACCTCTTGTCCGTATTTTTGTTGATTTCCAAAAAGCTTTCGACACGGTAGAATTAACTTCAATCCTTTGAGAGACTGCAGAATCGATTACAGATACTCCAAGAACAAACAATAGATCTATGAAAATGCAACAACAACAGTGAAACTACATACTATCACAAAGAAAATAAAAATAAAAAGAGGAATCAGGCAAGGAGATACTATACTAGATACTAGTTTCCAAAACTGTTTACTGCAGTCTTAGAACATGCATTTAAAACTTTGAAATGGGGTGACAAAGGTGTGAACATAGATGGTGAAAAACTAAACCACCTTCGGTTTGCAGATAACATAGTACTTATAGCCGATGATTTGAAAGACGCTAAAGAAATGCTGGAACAACTACAACATGCTACACGGGACGTTCCGTTGGTTGAAAAATGAACTATAACAAGACCAAAATGATGATAAACTTGGTACCTAGTGTTTGAATCAGAATGGAAAACAACGAAATTCAGATCATGGATAAGTATTATTATTAAGATAATTGGCAGAGATAACCAGTCCACCGAACTGCTGAGAAAGATATCACTGGGTTGGGCCGCGTTTGGTAAACTCAGTGATTTATTTAAAAATGATGTTCCAGCTCATCTTAAAAGAAGAGCATTTAATCAATGTGTACTTCCGGTTTTGACCTATGGTGCAGAAATATTAATTCTCACTAAACTAAGTATAGGAAAACTACAAATAACACAACGTAAAATGGAGAGGTCTATGCTTGGCGTGAAGTTGAGAGATAAGGTTAAAAACGAAGATTAAATATAAGGAAAACAAAGTGTATTGTGTTGGGGTCAAAGTCAAATTGTAATAAATTTTATGAATCAGGCTGTACAGTAAATATAAACGGAGAGAAACAAGTAGATTTTGTTTCGGAAATTAAATACTTAGGAATAATTATTGATCCACAGTTGAATTTTTCATTGCACATAGATTATGTTTGTAGAAAATTAGGTAAAAAAATTTCATTCTTATCTCGTATTTCAAGTTCTCTGTCATTATGGTCTAAAAAGTTAATATTTAACACTATTATATTGCCTCATTTTAATTATTGTTCTGCTTTACTCATATCCTGTACACAAGAAAACATAAATAGGCTTCAATTACAACTAAATAAAGCTATGAGGGTTATTTTGAACTGTAGTAAATATACACCAATTGAATATATGCTTTCTACATTAAATTGGTTATCGGTAGAAAAAAATATTAAAAAGGCAAATTTAACATTAATTTTTAAAATCGAACATGGTCTTTTACCAAACTATTTATCAACGTTTTTGGAAAAAAGAGAAAATTTCTATCAATACAACATTCGGTCAAAGCAGAACTATAATATTCAACATGTTAAAACCACTGCTTTACAAAAATCACTGTTTTTTGAGGGAATTCGAATGTTTAATAACCTACCAGTAGAGATTAAAGAAACAACATCACTGAAAATGTTTAATAGAAAGGTGTTTAATTTCTTAAAGAATCAATTATAATTTAATTTTAAGGAATTTATTATATTACACACATGTATATTAAATGTTTGTTATAGTATTATGTACTAGCCAGGTGCTAAATAAAGGATTATTATTATTATTATTATACGCAGAAGAACTGGCGTCGACGATATTGTAACACGCATTGCAAAACTTAAGTGGCAATGGGCCGGTCATGTTGCGAGATTGCGAGACGGCAGATAGACTAAAAAAATTTCAAAATGGAAACCAAGATCGGACAAACGAAGTAGGGAAAGACCACCAACTTGATGGACGGACGACTTCAAAAGAATTACCAGTAACTGGGGTGCAATTGCACAAGATTAAAGGACATGGAGACTTATAGAGGTGTCCAATGTTCAACAATGAACGCGTTTGGCTGGAGGATGATGATGTGTCTAATTAGGAAAGTCAGATGATCTTCAGTGGACGTTATATCAAAATGTTCCATACATATTCAAATTCCTGATCACCCACTATATGTTCTTTTAATGTTTACAACTATTTACCTGAATATTCCAAAAATATATTGTACTATTATAGTGAAGCCAATTACACAGTTTAATTAATTACCCATTTTATTATCTTTAGGGCATTTATGGCTAAACGAAAACAGTTGCGTACCAAAGCACGATTGCCTCTGTCTGAGTAACGAAAATAAACCAGTCAAACCAGGTCCTATAGTTCAGGAAGAGCCTTGTAAAGAATGTCAATGCATCGACAACTACTACACTTGCCACCAGAGCGATAGTTGTAAAGAGAACGTCGTACTTGTAACTTCCACCAGCGAGGCCACTTCCAGTGTAACAGTTGAGACTACTACACCTCAATACTTTGAACCATCGGTTTCTCCTCCTCCTGAATGTACGGAAGACAGGTAACTATAATTTTTTTGATTATGGTACTAATAGTAATAATATTTATTGACGGAATTTTCATTTACAAAGCAGTAGTAATAAAGAATATGAAATTCAGAACTATGGGGTGAAGCTTTCAGGGTTATCCATTGTCTTAAATGAAAACTAAAGAATCATTTAAGAGACTTTTCAGAAGGTCGTCCTTCAATTTAGTTAAATCCGTTGAAACATCGCTTTGATTTCTGTGTATTAAGCTAAAAATTAGTTTTCATCGTTTTGTATGACCTCGAATGCAGGAATTATGTGGCCAACTAAGTTTTGCTTTATTTCCACTGGTGTTTCATAAACTAAAATGTCACTCCATCTAGTCAACTTGGTCTGGCGGATTTCTAACTTCTCTGAGAATGACTCTGATTCTTCTGATGACCATTGGGTACAGGAGTTTCTCGTTCGCGATTGCGTTGGTTAAGTTGGGCCAGTAAACCTTTCTAGATCTTTACTTTTTCACGTTTGGATATGGGACTTTTTGTACATTTAGGGTATAAGTATAATAAAGGTATAAATATAAGATAAGGAACTATTGGGTTAATAGTTCCTTATCTAAGTGTACAAAAAATTTTACCCACAATAGACCGAGTAGTCCAGGTATCTTTAAACGTTGAGAGTTCAACTGTGGCTTAAGGTGTCCACTTAAGACCAGGTATAAAGGATTAGTTCAAAGTTGTTATCGAAAAACCGTTTCATAGTGACCCTGTGTATGCTTAGAGAAAAAAAAAATTAAGACGTTTTGATAACATTCGATACGTATGTCAGAAGGAAAAAATGGACTGTATTTAAATTTTGATAAATAGAAAAAAGGTACTAACAATTCTCTACAAAAATACTCCTTAGCCGGTCAGCTTTTTGCTACACTTCTTGTTACAGGTTAAAGGTTTAAGGATACATGAGGTTGACATTGGTTAAATTAAGTTTTAACAAAATTCATAAATAAACTGTGCGCCACCGGGTTTCTAGATGTGGTGAAGTATATGTTAAATAAAAAAGCAAAGAAAAAAAGGCATTCCGTTGACTTTATATGAAATTTATCTGTCGAGGACGATCTACAAAGTGTGTGATGGGTAGGATTCTTTAGTCACGACCACTAGCGCTCTCCTCTGGAAGAAGAGACCTTACTTACAATTTTAAGGTTTTAAGAATGAACTGCTCCACCGCGGGGGCCGATTACAGCTTCACTCAACCGCCTTCAATTTCTGCAGCGGTTTTTTGTTGTAAAGTCAATGTAATTCAAGAGAAAACAACCAAGTTCAAATTTGCTTACCTGCGAGCGTGTCTTGCATCTTGCGACTACGAGACTGAGAGGTGACTGATTCAAAGGCGCCGCGCGTGGGTGGCGGTTATTTATATAACATCAAAAAGCCGTTAGCGGCATGGTACAAAAGCGACGTTGCCGCTGATTAAAATTATTTCAAATTGTGCTAAATTTACAGTGTATATCTGTTGTAGAATTACAACAGTATGTACAGATTTTTTAGAAATATAAATTTTTTAATCAAATAGAAAAATTATTAAAACATAGTTACGTAATCAAATTCAACTTAAAAGTAAATACACCCAAATTCAATGAAAACTAAACATTCCTCCGAGTTAAAAAAAAGGATATAAAACACTTATTTTTTTCCAAGAATCTTAACTAGTTACTATATGTATATAGGAAGCGGACATAGTTTAACTATAGGCTGCTTTATATCATTGCCACTATATGGTAGATCATCTTTAATGAGTACCAATGTAACCATTGATATACTAGATGTGTTCAGATGCCATTTGCTTCTTTGATGCCAAGAATGTAGATATTTTTTGACCAACGATGCCAAAAATCTTGATTATTCCTTTTGTAGTTTCAACGATAAAGTCGATTTATAGGTACAGAAAATAAATTAGGGTCCGGAAATGGCTGAAAGGCTTCCAAAATTAAAAAGTGACCAGTGGTAAAAGCTGATAAGTCATTGGGATCGTTATTTATAGAAGATAATAATAATAATAATAATAATAATAATAATGGTTTATTCAAAATAATAATTAACAATATTACAAAATGTCTATAATAACGATCAAGAGAATAGTGAATAAACAATGATCACAGAAGTAGCGAGATTACTACTTGTACGTGAATATGAATTTAAAAGTTTTACAGAGTTAATCTTATCTAAAATTTAATGACTACAATATAATGTTCAAAACATAGATCAAGATCGAGTATGTCCAATTCGGTCATTTTTAAGGTCTATATCGAGGTAGTATGTCATGTCCAGGTTTGTGTGATTTTATTTGCTTTCTTTTCAATTTTACATGGATTTGCTAAAGATTATGTTTAAAAGAAAAGCATATTTATATATCATAGTATGTTACATATTATGATTTAATATATTATTAAACGTTTCTCTGTCCGTCCGCTGTATCCAGTCTTTCACATAAAATTTAAAATTTTTTTGATTTATTTTATCTTTTATATGCCCCGGAACCAAATTATAAATCTTAGAGATATAGAATCTAAAATATCGCTGACCAATAGTTTTTTCATTTCGTGGAACTACAGCGCTTTGATTTTGAGCTCGAGTAGCATATGAATGATTCACATGTTCAACTGTGATTTTCCTTTTATGAAGATTTAAAAGTAACTTTTGAACATATAATTGTTTTAAGTCAAACATACCAGCAAGATTGTATAGCTGATCAGATGGAAACAGTTTGTCTTTATCATAGATTATTTTTAAAATCCATTTTTGAACAACTTCAATGGAGGACATATGACAATTTCTTAATCCACCCCATCCGCTGAGTCCATAATTTAAATGTGATTGTACCAGAGCAAAGTACAATGTTTTTAAGTGTTTAATATCCATAAAATCCTTAAGTCGTTTAAACTTAGATATCAAGCCTCTTAATTTGTTTGTAAGTTCACCTGCATGTATATCCCATTTTAAGTGCCGGTCTAATGTTATACCTAAATACTTTATGGAATTTGCTTCTGGTATCTCAAAATGGGAGTTTATATTAAGAGAACCCATCAGAGGCAAGTTATTAGTGTAAGATGTAAATGTCAAATACTTTGTTTTAGAGGCGTTTAAAGACAGTCTGTTTGATTGAAACCAAGAGGAAATTTTTCTAAAATCAGCTTCAGCGTTCTGTTTTAAAGAATTCCATGAATTTCCCCCAAAATATCAATCTTAAGTAAGTCATTTACATATAATATAAATAATAATGGGCCAAGTACAGTGCCTTGGGGTACCCCACAGGTTATGTCTGCGAAGGAGCTTTGTACTTCATCGATGTTGACAAGTTGTTTTCTATTTTTAAAATAACTTCAACTAGTTTATGAACTATTCCTCTAATGCCGTAACAATTTAGTTTATCTAACAAGATTTTGTGATTAACAGTATCGAAGGCTTTAGAGAGGTCAACAAAGATACAGAGTTTAGATTTATCTAAGTTTTCATATAAATAATTTGTTAAATGTATAATTGCATCTTCTGTTGACATTTTTTCTCGAAAGCCAAACTGTTTGTTTGAAAGAATGGAGTTCTTTGTTAGAAATGACACTAACCGATTTTTAAAAAATTTTTCATAAATTTTAGCTATACTGGAAATTAGAGAGATTGGTCTGTAGTTGTTAAGGTCTTCTTCCAGGCCAGTTTTGTGTAGAGGTGTGATCATACCAATTTTTAAAATTTCGGGAAAGATACCTGTATTGAAGGACATATTTATTAAATATGCTAGCACATGTGCTATTTCAATTTTTATTTCTTTTAGGGTTTCAGCCTTAATGCCATCAACACCTGGCGATTTGCCTTTTTTTAACCTGTCAATGATCTCTATGACCTCAGTGGGCGTCGTTTCCCTTAAAAACATCGATTGATGAATATGATGGTTTTCGTTAGACTTATAAACATAGGTATTCGTTATTTTTATAGTATTTGCAAGTGTTTGCCCTATTTCACTAAAATATTTATTAAACTGGTTTGCTATGTTTTGTTTGTCTTCCAGTATTTCACCATTTGTATGCCTAATTTTACTAATATTTCCCTTGTTCTTTTTTTTATTACTACATATGGCATTAACGCAATTCCAGAGGGCTTTAGTTTTATTTTTGTTGTCTCTAATTGTATTTTGTACAAAGTCCCTTTTTGCTCCCTTAATAAGTTTTTTTATCTCATTATTGAATGTTTTATATCTTTCCTTTAGTTCTTCATTATTTGGTTCTCTTTTACACTGTAGATATAAACTATTTTTTTCATTTCTCAGATTCAGAAGATAAACAACAACTATTAAGAAATGACTCGATTTGTATTAGAACAGTATTTATCTCTTCATATGTTAAGTTTTGATTGCCTTCTTTCTTTCTTCTTTTTCTTCTTCTTCTTGTGCCATATCAGGTCCTCATGATGTTGGCAATCACAATGGCGAGCTGCGCTATGACTTCGGCGAGTCCTAAAGAATTGCTCTGCGCTTCGAATTCCAGTCTACTCTCTGAGATTCATTAACTACGAGTCTTCTATCCACTCCCATACGACCTTCTAGGCTCTTTATTATGAGTTGAAGGATACGATATCGATTACCCCTTAATATGTGACCTAGATAGGACAGCTGTTGGCATTTAACTGTCGTTAGTAGCTCGCAGACGATGCTTGGTCTTTTTAAAACTGCATCCTTTGTCTTCATGGCTACCCATGGGATTCGAAGCATACGATTATGTAGCCACATTTCAAATGCTTCAAGATGATTAATGCTTTTAAGTTCCAAATCTCTGCCCCATACATCAGCATGGACTATATGTAGGAATTGATCATTCTCTGGCGAAATTTTAAATTTGGATTATTATTGCAGAAAAGTGATCCCATTTTTTAAAACGTTGCGCGAGCCGACTCGATTCTACTCTTGACTTCTTTATCCGAGTAGAGATACTCTACAATGTAATAACCAAAATATTTGAAACATGGAACCCTTTTAGTGCTTTCACCATTTATTTGCAGTGCAGCATCATTATACGGCTGTCAACTAAAAACCATAAACTTGTGGTATTTATGTTTAGACACTATGGTTTCATGTGTCCGACCCAGACCATCGCAATTCACTTATGCCTGTCACCGATAAGCTCATATGCTTATTCTCTTAGATAAGGTTCTCAAACCTTCCCGATGCTTGTCCTATCACGTTAATCAAGTCTAAAAAACGTTGAAGGTCCTGGAGAACATCACATAAGATTGCGGTGTCGTCGACATAGCGGATGGTATTGACCAATTCGCCGTTATTCCAAACTTCGCACTCCTGGTCATGCAACGACTGTTAATAAAAATATTTTATTAGGATATAGATTAAACAATAGTAGAGACAGTATACATATCTGCCTCGCGCCACGCCGAATCTAGAATTCGTCTGTCAGTTTTCCACTGCCTTTTGTTATTAATACAGTTCTTAATAATGCGTATCTCTGTCATCAACTCCAGTACTTCTCAATATATCTGTAAGCTTTTCATATTTTACCGTGTCCAATGCTTTTTCATAATCTATAAAGCATACGAAAATGATTTAATATTGATCACCACACTTTTGAAGAAGTATATACTAAGAGTTGTCATCAAATAATTCAGCTATGTAATCACTCCTGCTTTCAAGAACCTTATCTCCGTTAATGATTGGTCTGCATGTATTATCAACCAGCATATTTCCTAGTTATAGCGGGTTAGAAAGGGCGGGAAGACTTTTCTGACTCTTACACTCAAATCATCATCAGACTCTTACACTACATAGCTGTGATGTTTACATGAAAAAGTCTTTCAAATATTGCGCCCGAGTGAACCTCACACGAATTTTGATTTCTAATCTCTAAATAGATCACTGAAATGGGGTGCTGAAAGCGTTTTGAAATACCACTGAATAATTCAGACCCCAATAAAATTAGTCCCATATTCGCTATAGAGGCCTTCAAGTTTACCAAGCCGCGCAACTAATCTACGAAGTGCTACTAAAAAAGCATCGCTAGATAACTGGAGACTAATTTCAAATGTATTGCTCTCGTAACAAAGCAGACGAATAATTATAATTATGTTTTTCATAATCTAGCACCTCTATGTCTAGAGGTAATTGATTAAAGGGACCGACGAAATCAACCCCGCTGTGAAGAAAAGCCTTGACTTGACTAATTATTTTCTTTCAAAAGGCGTCCTTAGAAGATTTGTATGACACGGGATTCATTTTCCAGACATTTTGACAAAACATGTTTGATAACGCGTTTAGACGAGATAATTCAAAATTGTTGGAAGACGATATATTACACAGATTCAACTCCAGCATGGAAATATTTCAAATGAATATACTGCATCAAAAGTTTAGTAAAATGATCGCGAACTGAACTGCTGATGAACTATTCGCGAGTAATGCAAAGAATTTTTGTTAATATGATAACTTTGACTGATAGAAGTCTAAGAGTGTTATTTAAAGTTGTGTCAGTTAAAGGATTAAAAGTAAGTTTATCTTTTACAATGCAAACTATTTCTTAAAAAAAACGTCCATTGTGTGTGTTTTTTACTAGAAGAGAAAGTGCAAGATGTAGTTCAAGGCTTAAAGGCCTTGAATATGGGTTTTAGTCGTACAATTATTTTTCTATAATTTTTTTATTTTGTAAGCAAGTATTCTTCTCAATTTATCAAAATTAGAATATTTAGAAATCAGGACATCAAACGTATGCGGTTTAACTATGAACTCAACAAGAGACATTAAATGTTCCTTAGGGCGATAGTAAGATTGCGGAATAGCATACTCTGACCAAGTATTTGTGGGAGTCATTAAGAACTTAAGATCAAACTACCATATGGCACTTTTAGCCATCGATATTATTTTCTGAAGAAACGTGACGCCAATGAGAAGATGAGAGCAGCTCCTGAATACACGTAAATATTCACCACCAATACCTGCCGATACGTTGACTGAGCAATATTGTTAATGACTTTTGATAACTACAATCTCATGAGGATTTCCTTCCGTCCCAAAAGGTCTAGTCTTACTATCGAATTTTCTATTACCTGAAGTTTTTATATCTTATCTATCCATGGAATAAAAAGTAAACAATTAAGTTGCCTTATAGTTGGCAATCTGATAATCATCCAATCCCTGGATAAAGACCCAGTTTTTGCAACACCCTTGAAATAGAAGTTTGACTCATATTGATATTAAAATCAAAAGGGATTAACAAATTATCTTTTTTTAATTTTTATTTTATGGAATAAACTGGCACAAACTGGCCGCCTCCTCTGGTACTTGACTATCACGAGTAGCGCGAGTTTTATGAAGGTGTCTGGGGATATGTTTCCTAAAATTCTACAAGTTGTAATATATGGGAAAGACGTGCTCTGTAAGTTGATTCTACAGACACTCTTGATTCTCGAGGAAGCTTCTAAGCCAAGCAACGAGAGTTTGTGGCAAACCATAAGAATACAATTTGTTTAAGAGATTTTTCAGACGAGACTCTATCGAATGCTTTTGAAATGCCCAGAGCTATTGCACAGGATTCACTATATTTCTCGATAGCCTCTGTCCAAACATGCATGACATAGGCCAACAAATCGCCTGTAGACCTGTGTTTACGAAAACCATACTACAGTCGCTAATGATGTTGGTTGGTGGATTTCAGGTAGTTCAAAATTTGCCGGATGACTAGTTTCTTTATTACCTTGGCGATTGCCAAGACTAAAGCAATCGGGTGGTAATAGATGGGCACCTCTCTCTTTTTTCCTTTTTTGGGTATCGGTTGAATCCGTGCAAGTGTTCAGTCTCCATGGAAGAGGCCTCTTTTATATGAAAGAGAAAACAATTCGCACAACGGTGGTGTCAGCACGGGAGCACAATTTTTTATATATTGGCGGAATTCCATCAGGGCCGGTGGCCTTGTTAGTGTTTAAGGTTTTGAGAACTTCAAGATCTCTGTTACGAAAGACTTTATCTGCCATCAAAGAAGCCCTTCTTAGCAAAGTCGGTGGTGTTTTGCATTGAGGGTCTATGGTAGAGTTTGATGCAATCATCTGACCCAGCAAGGTCCCATTGCAGTCATTGCAATGAAACGATTTTTACTAGTCAATGGTGGAATTTTTGACCTTCAGAAACCTGGACCAAATGCTTTTTCTACAGACTAGAACGATCTTGTTTCATTTGGGCAATTGAGAAGTTTGTTCTTTACACTTTCGTTATACTCTTTGAAAGTGGTCTACTTGCATACAATAGAAGATTCCACACCTGCCAAAATCTCCTCTGAAATCTGGTTCACATACGCTAAAGGCTCATTGGCCTTTTTTGGTCTTAGTGAAAAGAAGTGGTATTAGTTCGTCCCTATAGTATACCGAAAATCTTCCCACAGGAAATATTATTTTAATGCACTTTTGTGCCATCCTAGTTCTGTACAATAATTTTCTGCTTCTGGATTATATATACTTAGAGCTCTTTTTAAAGATACTTTAGTCCAACTCGAGTAATCCACACGTAGCGAGCCATTTAACCAGGCTGGTCAACGAAAGTTTTGGGTGCAAAAATAAAAGTATTAACTCACAAAAACAATTCTGTTTCAACGCAACAAGCTCAAAGCGGGAAATCGCAAACAGGTGAAGCATTATCGTTCTCTCAATAACTTAAATCTTGGCCGATGAATTTCAATTAATGCGCGGGCATTTTGGCACCCAAGAAAGAAATTCTCCAGGCCTGTATATAACTGTCCGACTACTAAATTATATCATTTAATTGTAATATCACCAGGCATGGCCGTAAAAAATTAGTTCTCTTCGACATGTTCTTGACAAGACAACCGAATTTTTAAATCCTAAGTAAAAAAAACGATTGCGTTTTTTCTACTTCCTCTTTTACCAATGAGTAGGATTCAACTAGAATTGAATGTCGAGAAGGCCGAGTGGCGAGAGAGGACTGGCGGGAATCTGGAAAAATGGTTGTGTCGCGTGCGACGATCCTTCACAACGCACGCTAAGATTTTACTTATTTACTTGAGCCTTTTGCCGATAGCAGGAGAAATATTAAAGGTATATTCGGAAAATCGAAAACGTATTTTCACGAACAAAAAATCAATTTTATTAAATGGTATTGAGGTAAGAGCTGAGAGTGTAGAGGAAGGGTTTTAATTTTGAGCACCCAAACGCTATCCCGTCAACATCATCATCGCACTCTAGAAAACACTAGAGAATCACATCGCACTAGAGAAACTATCGAATGTTTGGAGAGAGTTTTATGATCGGCTCAAGCCCAAATATGATTTTCTGTTGCTCATTAATGCATGGATATTATAGCATACAAGAAATACATTTACAGAGATAACTAAATTACACCACATAACAAACTTAAAGGTCCCATGGAAGTTGGACTTTCCATGACTTCCCAGGGAGTAGGATTTTCTTATGTGCTCTCATAAACCAATGATAATGATTTGGAATAAATTCGATTCTTCCTTGTGTTTCTTTCTTAGTCTAAATGGTGTGATTATAGAAATCGATTTGCGAAATCGACTTTGGGAAAGTGGTCTCAGATAAATCGGATGGATGTTAAGTATCATTTTAACTTTAAATGAATTAACATAACTATACGAATAAATCGAAGCATAAGCAAGTGGTCTATGTGAACGTATTGGAATTACTTAAGATTGTATCAATTCTTCAGAGTTTATGCTGAATAGACTCGACGAGAGCGCACATCCCTGCCTCGCATGATCTTGACCTGTTTCGTCAGTTGATCCTCGACTTTGATTTACGTGCTCTGGTTCTAGTACAAATTGCCGATTATTTGAATGTCCGTATCTTATTTTTTATTTACAGGATGATAAGCCTTATTCAAAACGACCAGCCGCTGCCTGATTCTGCTTTCAGCGCAAGCAGCACGTTAAGTGAGTCCTTTTCTCCGAAAAATGCCCGACTGGATAGTAAGATAACGGAAAAGTCAGGTGGAAGCTGGAGCCCCCAATATGCTAGTCAAGTCAGTTTTGTGATGAAGTTTTTCCAAATTGATAACATTAAAACACTGCGATATTTTATAGGATGAATACCTCGAAGTGGACTTTGGCCAACAGGAACCAGTATACGGCGTTATTATAAGAGGGAGTCCTTTATATGATGAATATGTTACAAGTTACATGATTCAATACAGCCCGGATGATGGGACTAGCTTTTATTACGTGTTAAATCAAGAAAATCCTCCTAGACCGCAAATATTCCGAGGTAATAACTTTTTAATTTATTAAATCTAATTTTCAATCCTCTTTTTAACATAAATGCTCTCGCTTTAGGCTCGATCGATGCCACAACCCCAGTAAAGGAAATCTTCTCGAAACCTTTTGAGGCCAAACGTATTCGAATTAGGCCTCAAACTTGGCACACTGGAATATCTTTACGAATGGAAATAATTGGGTGCTCTCATGATATGCCTACAACCACGATTTCTTATACCAAGATGCTAACTACCCTGAAGCCAGTTCAACAGTTATTGTGCGATGATGAGATGGGCATTAGAAATGGTTCTTTGGTAACTCAACAAATCAGTGTCAGCTCTGAAAAATCTTCGGATTTTGGACGAGGACAAATAAGGTAAGTTTTAATTAACCTACGCGGTGTCATATCTCTTATATACAGGGTGTTCATTTGAAAACTTCTCACCACGGATTTATCGAAAACCACTGTTTAAAAAAAACGCCGAAATACGTCAAAAGGTTTGTCAAGGGGGACAACTTTCTAACCCAAAATTACTTCACCTCCTTTCACCCTCTGCCCCCCAGGGTCATCCCCTTAAAAATTTTAAATGGCAAGGGGTATCGAGTAATAGCTTGTTTAAAAGGTCTTTCGAAGTCTTTTATTTTAACGTTTGATTTTCTTTAAATCGGTCGATTCGTTTTCGAGAAAATTAGAAAAATCTTTGTTTAACTTAATTTGTTCAGATATAAAACAAAAACATGAAAATATCAGTTTTTATTTTAATAAGTGTTCAAAATGATTGCCCGTTTTTGGCCAAACAATGATATAGGCGATGTTCAAATTCCTGACGGACATTTTCAAAAACATGTCATGGCAGCTGTCGATAATGCGTTGACGAAGTTCATCCAAACTTTCAGGTTGGGAAGTAAACACAATAGATTTCAAATGACCCCATAGAAAAAAGTCTAACGGCGTTATATCAGGAGATCTAGCAGGCCATTCTATAGGCCCCCTTCGCCCTATCCATTTATCTAGAAACTCTGAAAGATAAACAAAGATTTTTCTAATTTTCTCGAAAACGAATCGACCGATTTAAAAAAATCAAACGTCAAAATAAAAGACTTTGAAAGACCTTTTAAACAAGCTATTACTCGATATCCCTTGCCATTTAAAATTTTTAAGGGGATGACCCTGGGGGGTGAAAGGGGGTGCGACCTTTTGACGTATTTCGGCGTTTTTTTTAAACAGTGGTTAAATCCGTGGTGAGAAGTTTTCAAATGAACACGCTGTAGATGAAACAGCAATAAATTTTAAGTTTTTGTTTCTGTTACTGGAGGCAATATCGACGCGTTCAAGGCAAAACGACGTAAGCACCATTTTGACAATTTCGAGTTATTTACGAAATATATGTTTTAAGACATTATTTTTAAAAAAATACTAAAAATGAGACATACATCAATTAACTATACTAAAAGCTACCAAGTTTATATTTTTTGTCAAAATTTAGCAATAAAAAGGGGTAAAAAAAGAGTATAAATGGTGAATAAGTCATTTGGCATAGGCTCTTGTCATTTATCACGTCGCTTATGACTACACATTATTTTAAAACATGGCGCTTATAACAACTTACGCCATTTCTATACAAAGTGGTTCTTCTTATTTTGGTGACGCTTAGGCCAATAAAATGAAATAAAAGTAATTAACTTGTGTTACTGTTTTATTACAAAAACATATAAGTTTCTCTCAAAAATAAATAAAAACAAAGATATTTTGATTTTTTACCAAATAATGAAATGAAAATATTTTTTCTAAATTCTTAAACATAACATTTTATATTGCCCTAAAGACTAAAGGATTAGAAATTTATTAACTAATTCACAAAATGATAAAGACACAGCATTACCAATAATAAACAACATAAAAAATAAAATAAACAAGAAACAAAAAATATTCTCTAGAAAATTGTGGAATAAAATATGAGCTATTTTCTACTTAAAGTTTATTATCTATTACAACTCAATGTCTTCAATGTCTGTTTCGTTAAGAACATCCGCAACAGCTGTACTGTGCTTCAGTAAAAGATATTCGCTATGATACCTTGGTGGAATTGTATTGTCATCGCACATAGTTTTAAGGTCATTATATTTCTTTTTAGTTATGGATAAAGGGGCAAAATAAGCATTTTGTAGTTGTTCAGTATCCTTATTTTTTATGCTTTCTAAAACACATTCTTGGTCAATATCATCGTATTTATAGCGGTAAAAAAATGTAGAGCCTTTAAAGCCTTCTGAGTCTTTAAAAAATTTTGCTGTTTTTACATCTGTAATTTTAAGGGTTGCCTTTCCTTTGTCGCCGTTAGTGATAAGCCGGAATTTGGTTTTAAGTTTTCTCATAATATGTTCTTTAAAATCGTAAAAGTCGCTATAAGAGAGAACATTTATCTCATAGGGTTTGGGTTTTGTTCTTGCATTACGCAAGATCGTTGGCCATTCTGATGGGGCCATGATGGCCTTACGTTTTATTGACTTTTCAATTACTGCGTGCATGGAATCAACAGGCATGTAAGTGTGTCCCGTTACTAAATAGGTTATCAAAATTTCTTTAATATTTTCGGATTGTTGAAGAAAATAGTGTAGCATAAAAAGTAGAGCTGCATTTTTATTTTGTCCCCCACAGATATCACAAAAGAATTCGATGGATGTAATTGACTTATTTGCATTGTCAATATTTTGTAAGTAACTTAGTAAGTTACTGCAAATGTCATTACGTTCACGTTTTCCGTCCTTTTCTTGCCACAAAAAACAAATCCCATTTTTGCTATACGTTTCATACAGTAGTGGCCAAAATTATAGCAACAAATCTGAATTTTACTAATATTTAATAATAACTATTATATGTATGTTTTAATCGTAAAAGTACGCCACTGGTTTAGATGGCCTCTTAATATTTAAACAAAATTTCTCATTCAAATAAAAAAAGCCTACCTGTTTTTTTGCTGACAATAAATATTTGTAATTGCAAATATTTCACCTGGTCATAATTATAGCAACATTTGAAATTTAGTGCTCTTTCAATCTGTTGAAGTGCAATATTGAAACAATTTATATTGTGATTTCTTGATAGTTATTAACTTATTTAAATAACAGTATGAGTCGTGGTAAAACCGTGTCTGTTGAAGTGAGGCAACTTATAATTAATCAGTATAAGTCAGGCATCAAACAGTCATCCATTGCAAAAAATTTTGCTCTTCACAGATCAGTTGTATCACGTATAGTGAAAAGATACAATAACACAGGGCTGGTAGTACCCAAAAAAAAATTCGGGACGTCCCCGGAAAACTTCAAAAAAAAGTGACAAAATGATTGTTCGGATTTCCAGGCAAAACCCATTTTTGTCCTTTTCAAAAATTAAAGGGCTTCTGGATGGCAGTAGGTGTTCCGATCTTAGTGAACGATCCATAAGGCGGCGTCTATTTGAAAATAAGCTGTTTGGACGCAGACCAGCAAAAAAGCCTCTTCTTTCCAAGAAGAACGTGAAGGCCCGACTTGAATTTGCTCGAGAACACCAGGGCTGGACTATTGATCAGTGGCGCAGAGTTATTTTTAGCGATAAATCAAAATTCAATTTATTTAAAAGTGATGGTGCTGCATACGTTCGACGTCCTGTAGGCAAAAGATTTAATTCTCGGTACACTTCTCCTACAGTTAAGCATGGTGGTGGTTCAGTTTTAGTGTGGGCCTGTTTTTCGGGGTATGGTATGGGACCTCTTCACAGAATAGAAGAGATTATGGATCGATTTATGTACAAGGATATATTAAAGAATGTTATGTTACCCTGTTCTGAAGAAAATATGCCGCTGTTATATCAATTTCAACATGACAATGATCCAAAACATTCTTCAAGGCTAATAAAAGAGTTTCTCCATGATGAAAAAATTAATGTTATGAAGTGGCCCTCCCAATCTCCGGATTTAAATCCAATAGAAAATCTTTGGGAAATTGTGGATAACAGGTGTAGAACCAGGAATTTCAAAAATGCTGGAGAACTTTTCGAAGCTCTTTAGGATACTTGGTTGTCAATCGATCATGATGTTATAAACAAACTTATTTTGTCCATGCCAAAAAGATGCATTGCTGTTATAAGGGCTAAAGGGTACTATACTAAATACTGAAGAATATTATTGTATTGTAATCTTATTTTGACTTTGGAGAATAAATAAATTGATTTTTCTAAAAGGTGTTGCTATAATCTTGTCCAACCCGTTTCCTAAAAAAAATTCCCATTTTTTATTTCTTTTATAAAGTAACAAAAAAATAAACATAAATAAAAAGCTTCGTAAAAATACATCATAATATATACCAGTTTTTTTTCTAATCTACCACATCATATAATTTGAAGGAAAAATGTACTTGTTGCTATAATTATGGCCACTACTGTATATGCCAAGGCTTAGCTCAAAAAATGGCCTTTAGGAGAAGTTTTTGCAATCAAGCTGAATTTTTCACAGATGGTAGTACATCAATAGTACTTTGTAAAAAAAGTTACACCTTCTAGGAGGCTTGCTTTTTCCGCCATGTTGAATTAAAGATGGCGGATGGTACTATTTTTTAAAATATCGTAACTTTCTTATTTATTAACCGATTTTTGTCAAGTAAAAATCATTATATTTGCTTCTCACTAAAGAATGAAATAAAAATATAAAACTATTTTGACAGGTTATATTTCTGTCAAAAAAAGTTAAAAAAAAAATTACACTTTTCTTTTATCATTTATTTTACAGGCTCAAAATTTTTCTCCAAAAATTGAGGTGGCAAAAAACTACAGCAAAATACAAAGTAAAAAAATCCAGTTGACGTAAATCCCCAACAGTTCTTTAATAGAGTATTGCTCACTATGAGAAACGAAAATGATTTGAAGACATTTTTCGAACATGAACTAAGTACCTATCCTCCGTATATCTTTAGCCAAGGAAAACTCCGCAAACGGAATAAGTCTGTTCTGATTTCCTATCTTTGTAAAGATAATTTTGAATTTGAGAGAGAAACCCGACACACTAAAAAATCCACTTTCAGTCATTGATGGTGGTTGCTTACTAGGTAAAATTGTCTGGCCCAAATTAGTAACATTTGGTGATATATTTAAAATCTATTGCCATTATGTTATTGAAAATTTTGGTTTCAACTCTTGGGTAGTTTTTGATGGTTATAGTGAAAAGTCCACCAAGGACGAGGAACATCGTAGACGTCAATCAAAAATTACGCCTAGGGTTGAGTTTCAGAAAAACACATCGCTGGTCTTTTCGCAAGCAGACTTCCTATCAAATTCTTCGAACAAATAAAGGTTTATTTCTTGCCTAGCCGAGAAGTTGAAGGAAAAGGGTATAAAAGTCACACATACGAAATCTGATTGTGACAGAGTTGTTGCCTTAACCGCAATAACAGAATGTCAATCGCAAGATATAGTAGTCTTTGGTAATGATACAGACCTAATTGTAATTTTAATTTCCTTAGCAAATAAGTCTAACTACCAGCTATATGTTTGGGCACCCAGCACGAGTAAAGCTCTTGATAAATTTCTAAATATTTTTAAAATTCAAACTTTGCTCTTAGAACAGATCCGTGAAAATCTTTTATTCATTCATGCATTTACAGGATATGATACTACCTCGTATCCATATAAAATGGGCAAAAAAAGAATATTTGACGTATTAAAAAATAATCCTGAAATGTATGCTTTTATCAAAAGTTTTAATGCCCCTTATATGAATAAGGCTGTCCTAAGTGAAGTTGGACAAAAACTTATATTAAAATTTTTTCCCGTCCAAAACTGTGAAAATATCAATCAGTCAAGACTTCATTGTTATAAACAAATCACCTCTAC
The DNA here is from genome assembly GCF_022605725.1 of Anthonomus grandis grandis. Taxonomy (NCBI): domain Eukaryota; kingdom Metazoa; phylum Arthropoda; class Insecta; order Coleoptera; family Curculionidae; genus Anthonomus; species Anthonomus grandis. The sequence continues at coordinate 28,958,235 of NC_065555.1, forward strand.
ACAAGATTTAGGATCTAATTTTGATTTGGCAAATCTTCCTCCCACAGAAGACTCCTGTAACATGTATTTAGAATGTATTTACAGTTACAAAGCTGGAGAGGAAACGAGTTGGACCTACTTGAGTGGGGGTAGTTTTCCAATGTTCAATAGTTCACAAAACCCCTGGGGCCCGAACACCTAATGGCTACTTTTTTTTGCTAATGCAAAGATCTATGCACAGCAAACTGTATTTGTGCTTCGTATAATCGAAAACGGCATTTTATGTAAAAATTGCAATTTAGCTTGTATTAATGCACCCAGAATTGATTTGGATGAAGTGGAAATAGATGATGAAGTTTAAGTAAAATGTAACCAAATAAGTCGTTATAACTTTTAACGATAAATAGTTATATATTATTGTTAGTTGATAGCTATTAAAAGCTTCGTTTGTAATTTTTTGGCACAAAAAAGAATATCTACCAATATGTAATGTTCCTTATTATTAAGAATAACATGTTTATTTTTTTTTTTAATTTTTATATTTCTTTTATAACTTAAAACCAAACTGTTTTTGTTATAAACATATTTTTGTTTTTAGTGTATTTGTTACAAAACATTTTGGTACATAAATCAAACAAGAAGTAAAGTTACATCCTGCATATGCATAAGTTTTATTATTATTTTTTTTTTGGTATTTTGTAAGCGCTTTTTAACTCTCTTTCCTAAAGTACCTATCATAAATTTGGCGACTGTTTTAAAATTAAAACAAAAACGCATAAGACTCCACATATTTTAACTTTTTTTGGTAAAGAGTACGGTTGGCTAAAAGTTGAAGAAAAAGCTTTTCGATTTTTTTATTTCCTTATTTTGGCAGAAATATAATCTGTCAAAGTAGTTTTATATTTTTGTCTTATTCTCTAGTTAAAAATAAAGATAATGTTTTTTATTTGACGAAAATCTGGTAATAAATAAGAAAGTTACGATTTTTTTAAGAATAGCACCAGCCGCCATCTTTAATTTAACATGGCGGAAAAAGCAAGCCTCCGAGAAGGTGTAACTTTTTTTTACAAAGTACTCTTGATGAGTACTTGCATCTGTAAAAAATTCAGCTTGATTGCAAAAAATTCTTCTATTTTTGCTAACTGCCCTGGCGTAATATATTATAGTAAAATTAAATACCGCATATTTTCTGTAGAAACCTGTTAACATACTATCAGCGTGTGGCGTCACCAAAACTTTCTGTAAGTCAAAACTTAAATAATTTTGTTTAGATTCGTTTCAGCTTCTTCTTGTTTTGCTAAGAATATTTTTGTTGCCAATTCTTTTTCAGTTAGATGGGACTCATACTGCTCCTTTATTGAATCAGTTTTTTCTATTGCGTTTTGATAAAATTGACATTTACCACACTTGTCTTTTCGAGGAACATGAATCCCAATATTCCCTTTTTTTTAATTTTTGAAAGAATACATATTTTTTGAGCACAGGAACTGGATGACTTTGTACTCTTTGTGCATACATTTTGTATAAATTATTATAAGACCCTACTTCAGCGGGAAGGTATTTTCTGGTTGAAGAACTACGCCAGTAATGTGAAGGAACTGCAGGCAAATATTCAACGAAAGCTTCAAATATTTTAATTTGCTCGCCAGATGTTTTGTTTTTTGGAAAATGTTCTCCTGTTCGATCTAGCCCGTTAAGAAAAATATCTCTCACTTTATTTTCTGTGACAGTTCTTAATATTCTTTGCGATATGTCACGGGTTGTACAGAAAAATTGTTGACAAACTCGTGCTTTTTTGCTATTCTTGAGTAAGAAATATTCGTGAGTAACAAGGCGTTTAAAATTCATATTGGAAGTTCTGCGACTTTACTTGTATTGTATGATGACACACTCACTTAGAAACATTTTTTGTTTCTCGTTATCTTTGAGATTATAAAAATTGGTAAAAATCTGCTTTCTTTCATTTTCTGAAAACTTATTACACATATTATTACACCTCTTCGCACTACACGGATTTTCCTTAATTTTTTTTTCACTTTGGATAACATTTTTCTAATTAAAATATTTTTGTCCGCTATACCTTCTTCTTTGATTTTCTTTTCTTTTATTCTTTACCTGCATTATGTGGTTTTCATTAGCCTCTTCTTCACTACTGCTTGCCTCACTAATTTCTTCTCGGTAATCGGTATCATCTTGATAATCGGGATCTTCAACCTCGGAGTCGCTGCTGCTGTATGGCACTAAATTAATAGCGTTTTCCCTAAATGTTTTTTTATTTTTTCTCGGCTGATTAAGACCAGAACTCGAATCATTACTTTTCTTGCTGGTAGACGAGATACAGATGATGACGTCAAACGTGTCGCTATAGTTTTCGTTGTCAGTTTTCATCAATATTCGTTTAGCTCTAGACGACATTTTGTCATAAGCGCCAAATTTAAAAACGCTGAAAAGGAAGAAAAACATAACTCTAATTTGTTTTTCATGTTAAAAATAAAATATACGGTACCTCCTATTACAAAAAGATTAAAAAATAACTAACATAAAGATCTTATTTTAATAAAACATTAACAAAAAGTGCTTATGCAAATTTCAATACTAATAGGCGTTTATGCCACACTGTTATTAAATAATTTTGTTTTGGCATAAGCGACACCATAAAAATGTGCGATTTAAATAAGAAATCTCACAAATTTGATAAAAATAATAGGAAAATCATAAATAGCTAAAATCACTTACCTGTTTTAATAAAGAACAGTTCCTATTAAAATTTCACTATAAACGAAAGAGACGTTGCCCTTATGACGCCCAATGCATTACTGGAGCTTATGACTGGAGTAAACACCCTGAATGAAATTCGTTCAAACAAAACTGGCGCTTGCGCAATTTTATGACATAATAGAAGGAAAATAAACCGTGGTATAGCCAAATTCAAAGAATCTATTTAAAGAATGCCAATTGTATGCGCCTATAAACTCAATTTTTTTTTTAAATGGCGCTTACGTCGTTTTTCCTTGAACACGTCAATATGTGCTCTAGTCTTGAAAACTAAAGGCATTTTTCATGAAAATATCTTTGAATATTTTTGAAATATCGTATTGAAACTTTTACTGAATTTCAAATACCATCTACCACTATTGCATATTCTATATTAAGATGTGGTATTCATAGAAATATGGAAATCTTTTTGTGAATTATATGAAAATGTGAAAATTCCAAGAAATGTTTTAAGTAAAATGTAACCTTTCATTTTAATAATGTTTTCGTCATTCGAGTTGGATTGGCAGGTGTGTTCCAAAATATCCGACTTATCTTAATATCTCCATGTCAAATCGTCTGAACCTCTGGAAGAGATGAACATAACTAGTAAGTCTTAATCTTATATCTTCGTAATCTTAGCGAATGCATTAGTTACAGACAGGATCCCTTAGTTAGGTTCGGTTATGACACGCGGTTCCTGAAAAATTGGTTTGCAAATGTTAACCGAAACGTACGTATATTCTGAGTTTAATCTACGACATCCGGTGGAGGTGGGTTGGGAAATCCTGTGTGTGTAGGTTATGTTATGAAGCTTTGGTTTGATTTTTTCGTGTTTTTTTCCTGTTTATGAAACTTGATCATTTGATTGTTTTATCATAAGATCAAACGAACTTACCTGTAAGTGAAGTTCGACCTTGATTATATGAAGGCCTCATCGAAATAAATAAACAACACGTAGTATCTCCGCCTCTGGCTTAACACACAGATTTTAAAACATATTCGATAAAAAACCCTAGCGCGCTCCCCTCTCTACGACTCGTCCCCGTTCAACCTAGTTATTTCAAAGTTACTGTTGCAACTAAGGGACTTTGTTGCTAGAAAAAGTTTGGGAAGAGGTGGGACTTATTTATTTCGATGAGGCCTTCATATAATAAGATCGAACTTCACTTACAGGTAAGTTCGTTTGATCTTATGATTATACTCGGCCTCATCTCATAAATAAACAACACGTAGATGTTTAAAGTACAGTTGCAACAGTTTATTCCATCTAAGAAAACTTTTATTAATTAGATTTAACTAATAATATAAATTTTAACAGTCATCAACATTTCAAACGTAAAATTCAAACTTCATTATCGTTAGTAATAATTCGTATAATATATACACTATCGGACAAAAGTAGAGAAACTTCTAAAAATTCTTTGATTTACGGAAACCATGTATTTAAATTAAATATTTACTACAAATATTGTAGTTCTCAACAACTGCGTTTTTTTACCGCATTTTACATGCCTCTTATCAGTTGTTTATTTACAATAAAAGAATTCAAATATTTTTGGATGGACATAAGTAGAGAAACCTAAATATCAATCGTCCAAATTTAGTATTTAGTTCGCTTTACGTGAGTTCTGTTGATAGTTTTGCATAGTTTTTTTAATCAACATGCCTCGCGGAAGATATTTGTCTGAAGACCTTCGTAGAAAAATAGTTGATGCACACAAGAGTGGTATACGACAAGTGGACATTAGTAAAACGCTTAATTTGCATAAGTCCGTTGTTAGCAAGACAATTTCTAATTTTAAAACACGAAATTCAACAAAAAGCATTAAAAAAAGTGGCCGCCCAAGAAAAACAACCAAACACATGGAAATGATGATAAAAAGAATTGCCCAGTCTGATCCTCACAAATCAGCAAATAAAATTTTAAGTGAATTACCTGGTGTTAATGTTAGTTCTAAGACCATACAAAGACGACTGAGGGAAGGAGGATTATTTAGTAGAAGAGCCGCTAAAAAGCCGTTTATTAGCAAGAAGAATCTGAAGGCCCGACTCAACTTTGCACAAAAATATTTGCATTGGACAACCAACGACTGGAAAAAAGTTCTTTTTACTGATGAAAGTAAGTTCAATTTGTTTGGGTCCGATGGAATCTCATGGGTACATCGACCACAAGGCAAAAGATTCGATCCAAGATATACACAGCCTACGGTAAAGCATGGTGGTGGCTCCTGCATGGTATGGGGTTGCTTCTCTGGGTTCGGTACAGGACCATTACACATCATTGAGGGTATCATGGATCGATTTGTGTATTTAGACATCCTACAAAATGTAATGCTACCCTTTGCTGAGGATAATTTACCTTTGACTTGGATATTCCTACAAGATAACGACCCCAAACATAAATCAAAGGTTGTCAAAGATTGGTTTTTATCGGAAAATATTAGGGTTATGGACTTTCCTGCGCAAAGTCCCGATCTTAACCCGATTGAAAACCTCTGGGAGGAACTAGACCGGCGTGTAAGGCAACATCAGATCAGTAATAAAAATGATCTTATACAAGTTTTACAAGATTCCTGGAATTCTATTGGAGAGGAAACCATTATGAAACTGTTGGAATCCATGCCAAATCGATGCCGCGAGGTGATTGCCAATAAGGGATACTCTACTTACTATTAATTTTTCTAAGATAGAAATAAGAAATAACTTGTACTTTTGGAATAAAATTTAGTTTCTCTACTTTTGTCTCATAAATATTTTGTTTAATTAAATTAAATCTTAGGATTTTCTTCTACAATTTATTTTACTTTATACAAATTAAGTCTTAACAATTATTGTTGATTTTCATTATGTGTAGAACTGCATTAGTTTTGAAGTATTCAAATAAAACGCAAATTTAAAAAGTTTCTCTACTTTTGTCCGATAGTGTATCTACATTACTGCACACCAACCTTCTAAATTAAACAGGCAGATGTAATACAAATAATATGTAATAAACACAGAACATTTAAATATTATAAACTTAGAAAATTATTATAAAGTGAATATATCTTATCAATTAGTTCAAAGACAAAATAGCATTCGCAAAATCTTTATTATTGTTGACCAAAGGTCTGTTGTAAAAATTGGCAAAGGTTTTGGAATTTTCAGACCACCCTGCAGCCCGTCTAATCGTATCGAAATTAACACCTTGTCGTGCTGCCGCAGATGTAGCCGCATGCCGTGTACTCTGTGGCTTAAAACGGTTTACGTCCACACCACTCTTTTTCAAAAAGCACTTAATCCATTTACCAATGGTTTGCGTAGTTGCTCTGTGGTGCGGCTTTTTAATGGAAATAATTAAATATTTACAACCACTCCTTAGAGTATCAGTTATTACCAAATAAGTTCTAAGACACCTGGCCACACAGACTATAGGCTCAGAGTTAAAAAATGGCAAAACTAAAAAAGGCTGACTTTTATTAAATCTCGATGTTTTCATCTTCCCTGGAATAGGAATTTCTATGTTGTCATCTTTAATACAAATGTTTGCTATTTCAATTAAACTTAGTGTCTGTAGTCTGTGCCCAGTAGCCAAGGCCAGCAAGGTTGCCAATTTTTTAGTAATGACTTCTAAAGATAATATTTCATTCTTATCAAGTGAACGAATGAAATTTAAGACAATTCCCGGATCCCATATGTTTTCATATTTTGGTAAACGTTGCCTCACTCCAAAGACTCCTTTAAAAAATCTTTTAAGTCGGAAATCATTACCCAAAACAGGACCTATTTGCCCTAAGGCTGCTCGATATGTATTTAAATTTCCATAGGATGAACCCTTCTCAAAAAACAAGGTTAAAAATTCCAAAACCCTTTCTACAGATACCTCATATGGGTTACATTTCGATTGCTACAGAATTCCCACCATAACTTGAGCCCTGAAGTGTATTGCTTCAATGTGGAGAGGGAAATAGATGACAAACAAATGTTTATTGAACTCTCTGGAATATCTTGCCTTGATAGAGCTTCCCTGATAACCTCCCGGCCACCAGGGAAAGGTTTCTCCATATGGGGTGCGGAATGCTGCCAAAAGAAAGCAAGTTATAGTTGGGTTTTAATATTACTGGATCCGTTGTCAATAAGGAACAAAAAAGCGGGTACCAAGGTTGCGAGACCCAGAAGGGGGCAACCACAATACCCTCTGCTTCATCCTCAATTATCTTTTGGAGGACTTTTGAAATCATTGAAAATGGTGGAAACGCGTAAAAATCCAAACCACTCCAATCCAGTGTGAATGCATCCACCATAAAAGCTTCTGGATGTCGCATCCATGAAGTTAATCTGAAATACTTTTTATTCAATCGACTGGCAAATAAATCGATTTTTGGAACACCAAATTTCTTAGTTATTTTCTTTAATTTAAACGAGTCTAAATTTAAACTCCACTCAGTTTCCTTATGAACTTGGCGAGAGGCCTTGTCCGCTTCAATATTATCTTTCGAATTAATATAGCTAGCAAATAAAAAGACATTTCTATTCTCACACCAAGACCATATTTGTTGAGTTATCTTATTAAGTTTTTTAAAACGAACACTGCCCATTCTATTAACACATGATAATGCTGTGGTGTTGTCAATTCTACATAGAATATGACAGTCTCTATAGCTTGATAAAAAACTCTGAAGCCCATACAACAAGGCCAAAAGCTCTAAACAATTGATATGTAAAAGTTTTTCAGATTCATTCCAGAACCCAGAAGCACCATTATTTCCACAAAAAACCCCCCATCCTGTCTTGGATGCATCAGTAAATATTTCAACCTCATAATTTTTAACACAAACTTCATTACATGCAATAGGAATATTTTCTTTAAACCAAGCTAAATCGTTAAGTAGATTAGATGAAACTTTTATTTTTTGATAATAATTTCCTTTTGCCTTTTTAAGCGCTAAATATTTATGACGCTCTAGAAGTTTAGTGTGTCTAAAACCAAACTTTAAGGCTGGACAAGCGGAAATAATAGTGCCAATAAATCTTGCAAAAACTCTAATTGTACATACAGGCAGCTTCATAAAAATTTTTATTAATTTTAAAATATGGACTATTTTCTTTGAAGGCAAAGATATTATCATCTTGTTGGAGTCAAACTGAAAACCCAAAAATGTACAAGAGGTAGTAGGTTCCAATACACACTTTTTATGATTTATTAAAAAACCTAGTCTAATGAGAATTTCAAGGGTTAAATTTAAATTATCTTTACATTGTTCAAATGATTTTCCTATTATGAGAAAATCATCTAAATACCCTATAATTAACACATCCCTCTCTCGTAAATATGCCAGTATTGGCTTTATAATTTTTGTAAAAACCAAGGGTGCACAGCTTAAGCCGAAGGGTAAACAATTATATTGATATAATGAACCCTGAAAAAAGAACCTCAAAAATTTTTTATGGTCTTCTTTTATAGGTACTAAATGATAGGCATCCTTAAGGTCTATCTTGCAAAAATAACAACCTCTAGTCATTAAGCGGGCAACCACTTTCCTATCTTCTAATTTAAAATGGGAATTTTTAACAAATTTGTTAAAGGATTTTAGATTTAAGATTAATCGTTTTGAACCATCTGGTTTTGGTACAATAAAAATCTTTGAAACAAATTGATCACACTTCAAGGCCCTGGAAATAGCTCCACTAACCGTTAATTCCTTTATTAAGGAATCTAAAATTTTTTCCTGGTTATTTGACCATTTGGTCTCCTTAGGAATTAAGGTTTGAATTGGATTTCCAATAAGAGGAATTTCCAGACCTTGAATATAGGAAATGATTTTCCTATGAACTGAAAGTTGGAGCCATTGTTCTACAAAAAACTTTAATCTACCACAAGGAAGCATACACACCTGATGAGTTACCTCCTCTTGTCCAGTGGACGAGATCCTTGCAGTCTCTTGCCTTGGCTGGAAACTCTGTAGTATCGACTGTTCATTGATGTTGATGTCTGAGCCTTCAATTGAACTCTCTGTCCAGTCGCCCTCCTGGCTCTGTAACTCGGGGCTGGACGGTAAAAGTTTTCCTGCTGGGTTGAGGCTGAGGTTGAAGCCTTAGAACCCACAGGCCTTGTTCCAGCTTTTTGAGTTAACTTCTTAAGGGGTCTCAGTTGCTGTCCCGACTTCTTCAATTCTTTGGCTGCTCTAATTCTTCCCTCTAAGTCAGAACCAAATAACAGCCCTTCTTGGATAAGACTTGCTGTAAGAACCTCATTTAAATCCTTATTTAAAGTCAATTTAATAAGGTCCCTCCTTGAAATGGAATAAGTATAATGTAGGTCCGCTAAAATTCCGATTAAACTTGCCATGTATTCTTTATTGCCCCCCCCCCCCCCTCTTCTTTCACCATGTTGGATAATACTGAACCAACCAAAACCAAAGCAGCTCCAGCTTGCTGTTGGAACTGAACAAGCCTTTCATCTCTCTTAAGGACCGGCTCAGATATAGCGGCCTTCACCTCCGGATTTATCTTAGGTGACTCCAAATCTCTACAATTTTCGGGGGGCAGATATTTTTCCATTATATCCAGTTTATTGTTTGTGTCCCATCCATTAGTCAGAATATTAGACCAATGACTCGCTATGTCATTATGGATTGGAGCAGTAAACTCTTTTTTCCTTGCACCATCTTTGACCAGTATCGTTCTAACCTCCTCCCTCAACACTGGCATATCCTCTTGATCTCCTCTTGCCTGATCTAAAGAAAAACAACACAGTTTTCCCTATAAATCCTGATGTATCTTAAAACAATAATAACTTATTAAAGTGGCCCCGTTCCTGATGATAACCTATATAGGCAAAAAAAATTTTTTTTTTTTTAAGAAAAACAAAATATTTAATAAATATTTTTCAAAGTAACCCATTAATTTTGCTAAATTTACAACATTTTAAAATTAGCCCAAGTATCAGTCAAATAACAAGCATACTATTAAGCTTACTATGAAGCATAATAAGCATCCTGATACTAGCTAGCCACAGCCTAACATTATTTCTTCTTTTCACTGCGCTCAAATAAGAGCAAGAGTATAGCCCTATATTGATTTTAATAAACAGGTATGTATATACCCATTTATCTAGAATCTACTATGAGATATTTGTCAGTTCACCTACTATGAGGTATTCAATTAATATTAATTTTTCCTACTATGAGGTAAACCTGATATCTAACTGGAAAATCCCATTTAAGTAGCTTATCAGTTGTCATATTTATTGCTCATAGCAAAAAATAAATAGTTATTTTGGAAAACCAAATAAGTATCCAATAAATTAAATATTTAAAACATTAAAGGCTTCAATACAGAAACACAGCTCAATAAAAGACAATTCAATACTTCCAGTAGAAAAATTGATTAATAAAATGTATATAAATAAATATACACATAAATCTTTTATTTACCTTGGACGACGTTTTGATTTATTTCCAATAAAACATTATTTCTAACGCCATTAGGCAAAGGTTGCTGCTTTTGCAGTCGATTTTTCTGGTTTTTGACGCCCCTTTCTCTAGAATCGCCTCTATCTGGATCTGATGAGGCAATGTCAATCAGGTCGACCGAATTTTTATCCGAATCCGAATTATTGTCGGTGGAGGACGGCGACCGGCGCCGCCGCTGGCTTTTCCGACTTAGTCGGCGATGAGTGCGACGACTGCGTGACCGAGAATGATCGATCGATCTCGAGGATGATGAAGCGGACGACGGGGAAAAATGGCGGCGACTGCGTTTTGATTTACGCTGTTGGCGTTGATTCTTTTCCACTTTATCCATCTTTTCTCCCAGCTTTTTCAGTAACCCTAACACCTCATCACCTTCTTCTCGTTTTCTTTTAGACGACATGATAGAATACAACCTTCATACACAAAACCCCGATTTCGCTAAGAAAAATTAAAAGAATCACGAACACAACCTGCGTGCTTCGCACAGAAATGAAAACTAGGTTGAACGAGGACGAGTCGTAGAGAGGGGAGCGCGCTAGGGTTTTTTATCGAATATGTTTTAAAATCTGTGTGTTAAGCCAGAGGCGGAGATACTACGTGTTGTTTATTTATGAGATGAGGCCGAGTATAATTCAATTCATTGCATTCAATACACTTGACTGTAATTAAAATCTTTATATAAATTCAATCCTTTTTTTTAAAAGGTACAAACCCCCATTTTTGAAAAAACACTTACGCACAGGACCCATTTCTTCATCATCGCTACTATTATAGCTTTCATCACTGCTTAGGAGCAGGAGCTAAAATCTACTAACAACATTTGCCTTCATTATTGATATTATAAGTAATAACAAGTACCACAAAAATGGAATTTATAACCTAATATCAACAAACGAAAACAAGACCAAACCAACAAGAAACCAGAGCGTTCCATTTCAAACCCATATTTTCAGGAGCCGTAAAAATACCGCTTCTAACCGACGATTTACCAAGGTTAGGTTACGGAACTTACCCAATGTTTTCGTCACTTCTTGACACTCAGAGGCGTACTAAATGAGGTTGGTCAACAATTGACATTTCTCAATTCGTATATTATAAAAACCACTCTGGTGTTACTTAGGGTAGATCGATGCACTTACAACTTTAGATAATAATTCTATTGCCCACCTTTCGTTACTTTTTGGTTCACCCTTATATAATACGAGGAAGGTACTAGAGCTAAATATAAATATATACACAAATTGGTTGTTCGCTCCTTACCCTGAAAATACTAATGAGTAGAAACATTTGTTGGTAAAAAACAAACTTAATTACGGTCTCTATTAAGGAGACTGACATGATCAGTAGACATATCTTAGGTGTCGAATTTATCGCAGTACTTATTTTTGGGACTCAGTGTTTGGGAAAGTAGCGCATGGGTTAAAAAGTAGCTTATATCTACTGCATACTCAGGTAAATCATACTGAGGGTAGCATTCTTTGAGATATTTCAGTGCAGATTTTCATATACTGTATTTGCCTGCGGGTATTCTCCACAGGCAAAGAGAGTGTTGCAAAGAATTGTTGTCTTATTACCTTCAGCAGTATGATACTAGACAGAGAATTAATTTATTATTAAATTACTAGTAACGAAAGAGGCTACAAGGTGGTTAAATTTTTAATGGATCAAATTGTTTAATGGCCTCCCTGTTGTTGTTAATTACCAATTTATGCAATGAAGTATAAAAAGGACGATGCAAATCACTCACTATCTCTTTCTAAGTAAAATTTGTAATGGCTGGATAGCTCCTGGAAGCAGAGCTTCACAAATCACAAATTTATTTGCGTTGTTCAATTGAATATTTTAATACCTCAATCTTATTAACTTTTTTAAGCAAGTATATTTTTTCGCAGGTTAAATAGTGACTCAGCTTGGCAACCATTGACCGATTCGACCACAGAGTGGGTGGAAGTTGACTTTCTAGAAAGTCGGGATATAACTGGAATAGTCACTAAAGGTATGGTCATCATATAAAATTGGTTATAATTAATATTATTATTATTATTGTAGGTGGACCGGATGGCTGGGTTACGGCATACTCAATTAAATATTCACAAAACGGAGTGGATTGGAATCCAATTGTCGAAGAAAAGTCTCATAATGAACAAGTGTTTTTAGGAAATTTCGATAGTAATTCGCCGGAGGTTAGAAACTTTATTAGACCAATTAATGCCAGGTAAATTATTGGTTATTTATTTAATAAGCCCATCATACAGTACAACAAAAATTGTACGTAGTGAAAATATAAATATAGTACATATCATAGTACAAATAGGCCAGCACTATTAACGGCGAGCGCTATAGAAACCATTTGATAAAGGAATTTTCAAATGATACTTGGAAAGTTCAAAATAATAAATGAAGATTTTCAGCCAACCTAATATTTCCAGATAATAAATGAAAATTTCAAAATAATAAGTAGGCATTTGCAAATCATAAGTATACATTTCCGGATAGAGATTTTCACATTTCAAGTAATAGCTAGACATCTTTAGAAAATATGTGAAGACTTCTACATAATGAGTGGATACACTACATTATCGCGAAGTCAAAGTACTTGTGGTGCGTAAACTTCCGGTTTTAATCAGTAGTTCGCGTTATTGTTTTTATTTTAAAATAATTATCCGTTTGAAAAAATAATTAACTTTTCACAACAGTTAGTAAACTTGAACTTGAACTTTCTACATCGTCTAGTTCGCGCCGCGCGTGTGTTTTTCCAAAATAAATAGTTCCTGTTTCCTATTTTACAAACAGTTCCTGTCCACCAGACTGTTTTTTGTTTGAATTGTCATTGACTTTATTATTTTATGATGGCCGAGTATAAGTGCGACTCCTGCCAGAAGAACATCTTGGAAAAAGAAAAATATAAAGTTCGCTGTAGTGGAGAGTGCCGACGAAGTTTTTGTATGTCATGTACGGGGCCTGGACAAAACAACTACCAAGGCCTTATACAACCAAAAATACAACAACGTAAGGTTTTTCTGCTCTTTATGCGATTCCCCGAATATGAAATATCTTCATGAAAAAGTCACCCAACTACAAAATTTGCAACTTCCCTTGGAAGTTTTGGAACCGTTTAGGACATGTTTAAAAAAAAATAATGATCTTTTTCCCGTGGTGAATGAAGTTTATGAAATTCTAACCGATCACGACTCCAAATGGAAAGAGCTTTACCAAAAAGTGGATGACATTTACAGTCTGCTCTCAAGTAACAGATCTGACGGTGGGCAAGAGTCATTATTGTAGTCCATTCGGGACATGAAACAGGACATATTTAATATTTCCTCGCTTCTAATGGGTAATCATGAGGAGCCTGTAAACATACTGATTCGGGACCCTTCTAAGGAGGAATTAATAAGGGAAATCGGGGACTTACGAAAAAGCGTAAATCAAATGACCGGCAAATTGAAAAGAATTGAAAAAAATGGACTTTAAAGAAAAATCTGTTATTAATTATACTGCACCTAAAATCAAAAAAACGATTTCGACCCAGACTGATAAAAGTCCTGAAATGTCACATCATCAAAAACTCAGAAAACCTCTTCAAAACAAATACCCAGTGATGAATAGCATTACACTGTTGTAGAAAACATACCTGCCTACTATACTATGAGTCAGCTTGCACACTACATTAAGATTAAACTTGGCACCAATGACTTTATTTGATGTTTTCCTATGCTTAAGGATGGATACAGTTTACCCTCTAGTTTTAAAGTCGGTGTGCAAAACGACTTAAAGAGACCGACATGTGGCCTGCTGGTACTGTAATAGATGGCCATAAAGCACATCCCATATAGCCTTACCGCCAACTCCGACAACATTTCAAAGCAAGAAAAGCTGCTTAAGATCAACTCAGATAGGGAAGCCATAGCTGCTGGTAAGTCCTTAAACGTTGAAGCCGTTAACATCAAGATCGGAGAAGTTTTTGCGGCTCCAAAAAATTAGGGAAAGCCAAAATAATTATTTTTCTAGTGGTTCGCCATCTAGAAAAAATTTTTAGAATACCTGACGCGACCAGAGGATCAAGCGCCCTCTTTAAAATTGGTTGATAATAAGCTTAGTATTTTTCTTTTAAATATTCAGTACTTAAGACACAAAACTAACGATCTATTTTTATTGCTAGATGAACTAAATTTCCCTGAAATAGTTGCTATACTGAACATTGGTTAAATACTGATGAACCCATATATGTTGAAAATTACAACATCATAGCTAGATATAATAAAACAAACATAACGCATGGAGGCACATTGATAATGTCCACTAATAACGACTTTTCAGTAGTGACAAAGTTTGATAACTTATTATCTGAAAAATTGTTTGAATTTTCTATTGTTTATAATAATTCACATGATCTCTACATTGTTTGTCTATATTAGAACACCCGACTCTGATATACAAAGTTTTAGCCAGAAACTACTAAGCTTGCTAGAATCCATGCCCTTAAAAAGCAAACTAATTTCATGTGGCGACCTTAATATTGACTATTCCAGTGTGTGTGCTGCCCAAGAATCACTCCAGTCTATATTCGAGTCAATGGGCTTGATAATGCACATAGATTCACCCACCAGAATAACTAAAAATAGCTCCACCATCATCGATTACGTAGTATCATCCTTTGCTCCAGAACTCTTAAATTGTACTGTTTTCAGTTCGGGCTTTTCAGATCATGAAGCTATATTAAGCTTCTCTTTGGGTTCACTTAACAATAGCACTTTGCGTAAATTAGGCCGTGTTTATAACAAAAATAATTTTCTAAATTTTAAGAATCATTGTCTAACGGAAAACTGGAACTTTCTTTCAAATGATGTCGATAATGAGTTCTCCAGATTCTTAAATTCGCTATCAGATATTGCAAATATATCTTTTCCTCTAAGGCCAATTAAAACTAAAAAACAAAAGTCCTGGTCCTCCAAAGGTCTTCGTGTATCGGCAAAAAACATGCGCTCACATTCCTACATAAAAAAGTTCTCAGAATCTTTTGCTTTTCATAATTACGTCAAGCAGTATAGGAAAACTTATCTTAAAACAATTAAAGCTGCAAAAGAAATTTATTACAGTGGGAGGCTGGCAAAATCTGGCAATGTTGCTAAAGAAACATGGTGTATTGTTAACGAACTAAGAAATAAGTCTACCTCAACTTGCGCTATCTCTACATCACCCGAGGACCTAAACAATTACTTTGTAAACGTGGCAAAAAATCTAATGGCCACCATAACACTTTCTGATGATCCTCTATCATATCTCTCTAATGAAAATTTGCACAATTTCTTTTTTACGCCAGTATCATTTACAGAACTTTAAAGTACAATTAACGAAATAAAAAACAAATCATCAGCTGGTACAGATGGGCTTACTCTTAAAATGTTTTCAAATATGCCTGATTGTACTCTAATCCATTTAGTAGACCTAATCAACATGTCATTTCAAAATGCGGTCTTTCCAAACTGCCTTAAAACTGCAATAATCATTCCATTACATAAAGGAGGAGATAAAGAACAAGCCTCAAACTATCGTCCAATGGCACTTCTTCCAACCCTCTCAAAGATTATAGAACGCCTGGCTAAAAAAAGGTTTTTGTCATTTTGGTTTAAATATAATATCTTAACCCCTTATCAGTTTGGATTTCTGAGCAAAAAATGCACCAACGATGCTATATTCTCCCTATTTAACAGCGTTTATTCAAATATCAACAAAAATTACTTAACAGCAACAATTTTCTGTGACTTTTTAAAGGCTTTCGATTGCGTAAAGCACATTATTTTAATTAAGAGATTGCAGCACTATAGATTCAGAAGTATATCCCTTCAATGGTTTAAGTCATATTTGTGCAACAGAAGTCAACTTGTAAAGGTCGATACGTCAAGATCTTCTTGTAAACCAATTGAATGTGGGGTACCTCAAGGTTCCGTTTTGGGTCCTATGCTCTTTCTGCTGTTTCTAAATGATCTGGCCAGCCTGAACATAAGTGGAAAAATCTGTCTTTTTGCTGATGATACTAGCTTCACTTGGAGCAATCCGAATGCAATGGCACTACATACAACAATTTCCAACGACTTGGTCTTCATTAAATCGTGGTGCGATTCCAATCTTTTATGCCTAAATCTCTCAAAAACTAAAGTCTTATCATATAAAACGACCATTCCTCCATTTATTCTAAACAATACCAGTTTGGAAGTTGTTGAGTCTATCAAGTTCTTGGGTCTTGTTGTGTAAGCTCGGCATGTTTTGCCATAAGATTAATCTCAAGAGAATTAGGCTTTTTCACGGCCAAAACAGTTTATTATGCTCTCTTTCAGTCACATCTTCGTTACGCCCTTCCATTCTGGGGTACATGCTGCAAGACCCAATTTGAGCGTATATTTAAACTTCAAAAGAGAGCGCTTCGCTACTTATTAGGACTTGATAGTAGAGCTCACTGCCAAGTAAATTTTATAAAATATAAGATCCTTACTCTTCCCTCGTTATTTATATTTGAATCTATCTGCCTTATCCGCAAACATGTGTCGCAGATTCCACAAAGACCATCCCACAGCTATTCACTAAGAAACGTTGATCATAATCTTCATCTGCCAATTCCACGGTCGGAATTAGTAAGGAACTCTATACCACAGCATAAAGAAACCAGCAGTCGCACTTCAATAAAAATACATTGGCTTGAATAAGCGAGTTCGGTGCATGTGTACTAACGCAGGCGAGGCATTTTTGCTTATAGTAGGGATGCCGCTGACACTCGCTACGGTCCACGCGGCTTTTGCCTTGGCTAGAGCCGGACTTAAACATTTTTTTAGATGTTATTATCTTGTAAAATAAAAATACCTACATAGTACAAATATTGATTTTTTAATATAAATAAAGTTCATACATTAAGAAAATATTTAAACAAAAATAAACATCGCATTTCTACATCGAAAAACGACGATATAGAAGAATACGTGCAGGAAGTTAATTAGGTATGAACCATAACTTTAAGAGACCATTCTTTGAGTAATTTTAAAACAAAAAGTTCATATAAACATATGTCCAGAAATTCTTCGTTCTCAATATACAGGGTGTTAAAATTTAACAACAACTAAAATATATGCCACTGATTTTTGTGCAATTTTTATTATGTTCTGTGGATTATACAAATAAAACTTTTCTGTCTCTTGAATTTTTTTCGTATCTTGCTTAGTTAATAATAAATTCTAAATGAAACTTTTCCCCAAATTCCTTGTGTGATCCAGGGATATGCAATTAAGTGGACTTTTTTTCTCGAAAAATAAGCGAGGTACGAAAAAGTTGTATTTGTATTTGAGTAAATCAAATAAGATATTAAAAATGGCACAAAATTCAGGTGCCCCAATTTTTTTGCCACAAATATTTCTTCAGGTCCCGTTCGAGATTACACTGAACCTAATAAATTTAATCATGTTAGGGGTAAATTAGCTCCTTAATGTTATAAATAACACCGCCAGAGAACTTGCGGACCTATGTTCATATGAACTTTTTGTCTTAAAATTACTCAAACAATCGCCTGTTAAATAATTTATGGTACATACTTAATTAACACCCTGTATAGTAACGCTTTTAGATTAACATCTGACTACATAGTAGTTTAAGGATAACTAATTATACAAATAAATAATTCAAAACAAATAGAAACTCTTAGGCCAATAAATAAAGACAAATAGTTGGCAACAATTCAAAACAATTCTAACATCTGCGAATTTTTGTTATATTATTAAGTACCAACTAAAGTAAAAGTATACAATTTTGCAACTCTTTTAAATATGGCAACACTGTTAAAATGGCAGAAATATAAATAATGTCCTTAAAAATCCAAAAAAAAAATTACATTGCTGCAACTTTAACTGATGCTTAATTATGTTATTTAAGCCATACAGCCAAATTTGCAGCTATTAAAAACTTTGGCAAAGTCAATTATTTTGCTTCATTAATAATTTTTGACATACCCCTCTTTTAATACAAAAGTTTTTATAAAAAACGCTACGCTTTGTAAAAACGCTATCAAAATAGTCACTAAGTACGGCGCTGAACTAGGTGATACACCTATGAACACAGTTCGATAAACAGTGAGCTCGGCATCCGGAGAACATGGCTGCGGCATGGCTAAGGATGCTATTAGTTCGCTTATATTTTCGAGCGGAGTGAGACTGCTGGTTTCTTTATGCTGTGTCTATACTTTATGCAGCAATAAAAATGCACAATCATCTGCCTTCCGCAATAAAATCGATGACTACTTTTAGTTGTTTTTACAATGCCCTAAAATCTTTACTACTGCAAAAAGCCCTATACACACACTGGCGTTATTAGTTACCTATTATTTGCAAAATGTTTGCCTGCTTTTTATTGTGTGTTTTATTTTATTGTATGTTTTTTTTTTGAGATTAAGGTTTTTGACAATTTAGTACATATAATTGTGTGTATATTTGTATATAAAAATAATTTTATTTATGTATTTCGACCAAATTGTACAATCTGATAATTTGTACAGTATTTTTGTTTTGTTATGTACCTATTTACTTTGTGTGTATTTTGTCTAAGTATTTTTTTATGTTTATTTGTTTATATTTGTTTTTTTTTTCTTTAGCTTTGTCGATAAAATGTAAATTTTCTAACAATAAAGCATTTGATTGTTTGATTGATAATTCCGGTTTTTATATCTTATAACGATTAAAGTCGAAAAAAGCATCTTAAAAAAAAAGACAATTCTACTTGACTGTTTATTTTTAAAGACGAGTAATTTTTTGTAGATATTTAAAACTTATCCCAATAAAATGGCAAAACACAATTCAATTGAGACTCGAAATTCATGGCTGCTTCAAACCTTACCCAACATTAATTATACCAGTAACCACTGAGGAATCCAGAATGATAATACCTTGCAACAATTGTCCAGGTGTAGAAGTCGTTAATATGGAACTAGATACATGCAGGTAATAAGAAATTTCTTTATCTTTTAATTCATTTAACAAATATGTTTTATAAAACATTAAATTTCTTTTATAATTAAATATTTTAGATGCTTAGTTGATCAATGGTTTGATGGCACAAAATGCGTAAACAGAACCCAATGCCCCTGCATGGTGGGCCACATAGCTTATGAAGTGGGTTCAGTTTTTGAAAAAGAAGATTGCTCCGAGTGTATTTGCAAGCTTGGTGGTGTCTCACATTGCAATCCCAAACACTGCGTTGCTTGTAAAGAAGGTAATGAAACTTCTCCATATTATCCTAACTAAGCAATTTAATTTAATATTTTCATAGGCTTAAGAAGTGTAGTCACCAGTACATGTCAGTGCACCTGCCAACCATGTCCTGAAGGTACCATTCTCTGTCCAACGAGCGGCATATGTATAAACTCTACTTTGTGGTGCAATGGCATACAAGACTGTCCAGATGATGAAGTTAATTGTAAGTAGAATCGTTATTTTAAGTTTTATTGTATAAACTTAAATCTATTTTAGGTCAAACTACATCAACAACAACTGAAATATTAACTACAACAGAAAAAGAAGTTTGCCCCGAAGTAAAATGTCAACCTGGATATAAAGTTGTTCAGGAAACTGATGTGGAACAGATAGCCACTAATACCTATCTATCACCGTTACTGAGCCAAAATGGTAAATACACAACAATATTTAAATTAAATAAATTGACACTAATATATGTTTATTAAAAAGACTAGAAGATATTACTTTGAATTTGTCATTTTTTTTTAATCGATGGAACGAATTCCATCCTGAGCTTTGGCACGTAATTATGTTACTTTACTTTTTGGGGCAAAATATATAACAGAAACTTTTTTTGGTGCTGGTTTCTTCTCAATGATAACATGGTTGAGGTTTAGCATTGCTTTAAATGTTAAATTATAGTTACATGATAATTTCATATTGAGCATTGTAAAGTATAAAGTCTGCTTAATGAAATTTGACTTAATTTTTTCTTTCCATAAACGGAACAGCATACTTGTATGAAACATCTCTAATACAACGATCTTAACCGATTCAAATATATCAGCTTACATCTTAGCTTTTTTATCATTCGAGAATCATCTCGGTGACGCGATTAGCAGACATACTGCGCGACATCTTTGGAGACCCGTTGAAGGTTAGCGAATCTTCCAGTGGTCCAGCTAATAAATTTCTACATTCTTTTCAAATTTACGCAAAACAGTAAATATTAATATACGCAATGATTACAAAGATTATATTTATGAAACAGAAATAAACATTGTCAAATACGTTAAATATTTCTGGTAATTTTTTCACAACAAAAAAAAAACACTAAACGCTTACCAATAAAAATGAACAAAACAACGGTAAGAACACAAAGTCACGGTCTCGTCAAATCCATATAATTTTTTCAAAGCAATTAAACATGTTACAACATGTTGTAATGTGATCTGTGTAGGTCTAGGCCTGATGATGCTCCGATAGGAGCGAAACACGTGTAGCTTTGAAAAAATTATATGGATTTGATGAGACCGTGACTGACCGTTCTTACCTTTGTTTTGTTTTCGTTTGGTCTCTTAGAGAAAAATGGATGATACGTTTCTATTTGAAAATAAAAATGAAATTTAATGATCAGGAAGCTTCGAATTGTGTTGACATTAGTAAACTTTTTTCTAAGTATTTTAGTGGAGTATTTGAACCTTCTGATACACCAACTTTAATTGAGCGTACTTAATATCAAGAATGTTTTGTAGTTAACAATATTGATATAAATGACATTAAATCCGCACGTATATCGATGGATCCTAAAAAGGGACATGGCCCAGACGGATTTCCTTAATTTTTTTTAAGTCCAAATTGTGCCAGTATTTAAGTCTAGAGAAAAAACTTCTGTACGGAATTACAGGTCTATTTCCCTACTTAGTCACTTTGGTAAACTATTTGAATCTTTGCTGTTAAAACAATTATTCTTTAAGGTTAAAGAAGCTATTGATGGTAACCAACATGGCTTTTTCCAAAAAAGATCGGTAATAACCAACTTAATACCATTTATTCAGAGTATAAACGAAAGTATGGATAGGGGTCTGGAAACTTGTGCCGTGTACATCGACTTTTCCAAGGCTTTTGATAAGGTACATAATCCTACACTTTTCGTGAAGTTGGAGACTTTCGGTGTGCACAGAGCCCTACTCAAACTCATAAAAAGTTATCTAACGAATTGCTCTCAGTACATTGTCATAAATGGAGTAAAGTCTTCTCGTACAACCGTAACTTCAGAAGTACCGCAAGGTTCTCATTTGGGATCGATTTTGTTCTCAATCTTTTTAAACGACATTGGTCAATGTTTCTCTATTTGTAAATATCTTGCATATGCAGATGACCTAAAAATCTTTACAACAATTAAGAAGGTATCAGATTTGTGTGCTTTGCAATCTGATCTTGCAAGTTTTGAAAGGTACTGGACCTTAAATAAATTATTTATTAATCCAGGAATATGTC
Source organism: Anthonomus grandis grandis (assembly GCF_022605725.1). Taxonomy (NCBI): domain Eukaryota; kingdom Metazoa; phylum Arthropoda; class Insecta; order Coleoptera; family Curculionidae; genus Anthonomus; species Anthonomus grandis. The sequence goes on from NC_065555.1 coordinate 28,979,917, forward strand.
ATTCTATACTTTTTAGCAGAAAACCATCTCAGACACAAAACAAATGTGATGTCTATCTCGGGGGCACTATCTTGAAGTATGTAGAGTTTATTAAGGATTTAGGTGTGACGTTGGATTGCTCTTCGACGTTCATATAGAAAGAAATTTATTTTTACTTACTATAATAACTTAGATAACATATGATAACAAGTTTTATGGTATTAAGCCCTTAGAGAGTCGTAGAAACAATTTTGACTGCCTTATTTAATAGACTGCCCTTTCTGTCTGGATAATTTACATATCAACGTTAATCCTTATATTTTACGTAATAGATCGACATTTAGCATCTCAAGATATGCTTCAAACTATTTGTCTCTCCATTGTTCAGATGCGCCCGTAGTTTGAATAATTTTCAAGAAACTAATTTGAATAATGATATATTTTTCTCCAGTATGGCTTCATTTAAGCGATACTTAAGAAATTCTACCTACTTTCGCAAGGAATGATAAATATTGTCGTATTTTTCCTATCGTCATTATTCATGTGTATACAGTGCATCCCAAAAGTTATGTCTAAATTCATTTAAAATTCAAGGGTGTGATCGAAAAAAAAACGCTTAGACCCGTCGATTTTTATTTCAAGTTGCGCATTTTTGTACGTGACGTTTGTATATACAGGGTTGCTCAAAAATAAATTACGACCATCAACTTAACTTTTTCAAATGAAAGCACCTTTTTTTATTTTTTATTTTGGTGACCGTGTATTTTCATAGAAACTGTATGACAGTTGTACGCCAAACAGATATTGTCAAATGTGAAGTGTACGAGCAAAGTTGCGGTTTTCACAATGGTAAAGTTAACGGAATGAGAAAAAATAGAAATTCTGTGCATGGTTGGGTTTGGTGATAGAACACGTACTCAAAGAGAAGCTGCTCAATTATTCAATGAAATCCATCTTGATCGTCCTCCGATATGTCAAAAGGTGTTGAGTAGAATAGAGGCTAAATTTAGAGAATTCGATCATGTTAGAGATCTGCCGAAATCTGGTCGTCCTGCTCGAGATGAAAATGAACAACTTGACGTTTTGCTTTTTTTGGAAGAAAATCTATGCACTCCTCTGTCACAGATTGAGGCAAATTTACACATGGCGAAATCTATAGTTCACCGAATAGTTAAAAAGCACAAATATCACCCCTACAAAGTTATTCCTGTGCAAGAGTTATTTGATGACGATTTCGATAGGCGAAATGAGTTTTGTGAACGCTTACAAAACATGTGCAATCTAAATAATAGTTTAGTAACAAATATTATTTTTTCCGATGAAGCCACGTTCTGTTTGAATGGTAGTGTGAACAGACAAAATTGTCGATATTGGGCAACAGAAAATCCGCATTGGATGATGGAAGTAAACACCCAGTACCCTCAAAAACTAAATGTGTGGTGTGGAATAGTGCGCGGAAGAGTACTAGGTCCCTTTTTCTTTGAACAGACTTTAAGGGAACAAGTGTATCTCGATTTTCTCCAATTTGAATTAGTTCCAGCATTACTAGCTTTATTTCCAAATCCATTGGACCCAGACTATCCTGACGAAGAACTAATTTTCCAGCAAGATGGCGCTCCTCCGCACTATGCTGCCACTGTGCGTACATTTTTTGATGAAACCTTTCCCAATCGGTGGATAGGAAGGAAAGGACCCATCGAATGGCCTGCTAGGTATTCTGATTAGATTCCTGCGTAGAATTCCACGCGATATTCAAAGATGAAATAAAAAAAGGTGCTTTCATTTGAAAAAATTAAGTTGATGGTCGTAATTTATTTTTGAGCAACCCTGTGTATACAAATATCACGTACAAAAATGCGCAACTTAAAATAAAAAACGGGCCAGAGCTTTTTTTTAAACACACCCCTGAATTTTTAATGAATTTAGACATTACTTTTGGGATGCACTGTATATGCTTCTTTATTGTTTATAAGAGATAAGTTAAATAAGTTAGTTAGGTTTATATTGCTAGGTGTATTTGTTGGGTTCGGTGAACATGTGTATTGTGTAATGTTTGGCAAAGCGGTTACTTGTATTTAAATTCATAACATATTTTGTGCTTTCCTGTTATTGGATTGCTTAGTCTATCTGTAGGAGAGCCTTGTACTTAAATAAATAAATAAATAAATAAGAAATCCTTGCCGCTAGAGGCTAGGTCAAGTCGGAATATTGGCGCGACTTTTAAAATCTAAATAAGTAGCAATAAATAAATACATATTTCTAATCAACTTACGTGTATAATCAGTTGACTATTTTTATGCATCGAGTTACACCTTAACAAACATAGCTACACTAAGAATTAAATACGAAATAAAAAATGAACTATAACACGTTTCAGCCATATTGGTATGTACAGGGTGTTAAATTTTCGTACGTCTTATGGAATTTCTCTGTTATGAAAGATAAAGAGATGCGATTCTCGCGACAGCGTGCTACTTTTTAATGAAACCAAAGATGCACTAATGAAATTTGCCATGGCTATCTTAGTTTTTGTGTTACAGAATGAACAAAATGAATTTTCAGTCATCCCCTGTCACTCTATTATTGTCAGACATATTAAGAAAGCAAAAACTGATATTTGTAGATTTTTTGCGTAGAATCCAGTGACATACTCAATTTTTGAGATATTGACTTTTTTTAATTTTTAAGACACCCTATATATTTTTTTAAAAATCTGTTACTACTTGCCAAGAGCTTTTCAAAAATATAGCATATTATATATACATACTCCATATTTACGTGAAAAAATTATTTTTTTCCTCGGTTTATATTGATACTAGTGGATAGCCATGGTAACCCAAAAAAAAAAGATTTTTATCAATGGCTCCCTACTATTATCAATGTATAGAAAAATCATTTTGTCACGTTGTTTATAAAAATGAATATATAATATACTATATCTTTAAACAGCTCTTGGCAAGCGGAAACAGGTTTTCAAAAAATATATAGGGTGTCCATTAAAAAAATAAAGGTTATGTCAATATCTCAAAAACGGTGACCTCTAAAGAAAATTTAAGTACGCCATTGAATTCTAAGTAAAACAATGTACAAATATCAGTTTTTACTTTCTTAATATGTCTGACAAGAACTTAGGGACAGGGGATGACTGAAAATTCATTTTTTTTTCAAAATCACCCTGTAGCATAATAACTAAGATAGCTATGGCAAATTTTATTAGTGCATCTTTGGTTTCATTAAAAAGAACTGTTCCGGTTTAATGTACCCTTAATATCTCTGTCCCTATACTTGAACAATATATCTTGGCATTAATTTTATCAGACAAATGATGTAAATGTAAAGGTAGAATTCTTAACCCAATATTGTAACCAATATTGGATTGGCTCATTTAAGGCGCATGCGCTTCTACGTACCATTCGTGTTAACAAACCAAAGGCTCCATGGCTACCTCATCATGAGGGAAAGAGATAAATCATTGTTTAAATTTAAACGAACTAAATCTATTGAAGATGGCACCAGATAAAGAGAACTAAAAGACTTTGTTTTTTTTAGCAATAAAAAGGGATGGCAAGCACTAGGTGATATAGGCATAAAAATTAACAAAAACAAAGAAATTCCTCTCAATGTTACTACTCCAGATTATATGAATTAATACTTTTGCAAGATTGCAAATAAGCTTAATACAAATTGTCGTCGTACTGCTCAAATGTATAGAAACTTGCAGTGTTTCATTTTGAGCAAATCTGAATTCGATTTGCCTAGTACAGGGTCCGGCAAAATGATCTCCCACATTTTGATTTTTAATAAAAACGCCAATGTAAATGCTATTTATATTTTACTTTTATTAACTAAAAATATATGGTATGCCATTTTATTTTTATTAAGTTTTGAAAATTACAGAGTCCAAGTAGCGACAATTTCTTTCGACACACATTCGAAGCTGATTTCTGAAAGTTTCCATTACTCGAGCAGTAATTTGAGGCGACATTCCTGTAATTTCTTGGCGTATTGCTGCTTTCAATTTGTCAATGGTTCGGGGATGATGTTGAAAAACCTTCTCTTTTAGGTAGCCCTAAAGGAAAAAGTCGCATGGGACAAGATCGGTTGAACGCGCAGGCCACCCAACGTCTCCACGTAACGAGATTACACGTCCTAGAAACATTTCGCTTAACAGGTCCATTGTCCTTCTTGCCGTATGAGCTGTAGCCCCATCCTGTTGAAACCACACATCCGGATGTTCAAGTTCCCTAAGTTTTGGTTCCAAAAAATTACGTAGCATGTCGACATATCGATCAGCAGTTACGGTAACCGTTACCCCTCGTTCTTCAAAAAAATAGGGACTCCAAACACCAAAAGAGCCAACAGCACACCAAACGGTAACACGTTGGCTGTGAAGTGGCCTTTCATGGAGCTGCCGCGGATTTTCTGGTGCCCAGTAGCGAAAATTCTGCTTGTTCACACAGCCAAACAAATGGAAATGAGCCTCGTCACTCGTTATTAAAAGCGCGTTTTGTGGGACGTTTTTTCATTCTCGGCGATTTTCCCAGTCCCGTTCACTAAGTTCTTGCACGATCATCATTTTGTATGGATGGAACTTCAGACCGGTGTGCAAAATTCTTCTCACAGAACGATCTGACAAACGCAAAGCAGAGGCATGTTTAACAGCTGAACGTCTAGGAGATCGTTTAACTGCTTCTCTTACAGCTGCAATGTTTTCAGGTGTCCGAACACTTCTGTGTCTACCAGTTGATTTTCTTTTTAGGGCTGAACCTGTAGCTCTAAAATTTGAAACAGTATTGTTTTGCGATCTGGAACTGGGTCATGTCTACCAAGCGCGAAGTGAGTACGAAAATTTCTTTGTGTATTAACCACAGATTCATTACTTTTGAAAAATGTTTCGATAACGAAGGCACGATGCTCGCCCGTCAGTTCATGGCGACAACAGAAATGGCAAGGCGCGCGCAGCCAACCGACTACGCTAAGGTGGCTCCCTCTTTAGTGTTTCAGGCTCAGTGGCGGCGCAAATTGTAGGAGATCATTTTGCCGTACCCTGTAGAAATGAGGTGGATGAATGGTTATGACTCTTTATCAGTTCGTATGCTAGGGCACTGTATGCCTAAAGTATTATCACAAACGTCTCATATTGTGAATTTTTATTTAGAAAAGGTGTATTTCCTACACTCTGAAAGATGGCGCATGTGCATCCCATTTCTAAGACGACCAGTCCATTGGAACTCGCGGATCTTCGGCCCATTAGCCCACTACCTGTGGTGACTAAAATATTGAGGAAAATTATACATAAGCAGGTTGTGAAGTTCCTCATGGAAAATGATGTACTTCTTGATCTGCAGTCGGGATTTAGGGAGTCTCGCAGTACCATAGCAGCTTTATTAAAAGTAATAGATGACATCAGCCGATCAATTGATGCCAAAGAAGTTGCAGCATTGGTATTGCTATACTTCTCTAAGGATTTTGCTACTATGAATCACAATTTGCTTTGTGCTTAATTAAAATTTATTGGATTTAGTGATATCTCAATTAGATTTTTTGATAGTTATCTTTCTGAAAGAAATTAGAGTATTGTTTTTAATTATAAAATTATCAACCGCTTCTCCTATTTATACTGGTGTACCACAGGGCTCAATATTGGGACCTTTGTTGGCTTAATTCGTCTTCGGTTCATGGATACGCTGATGATATACATGTCAATGATATCAATATCTCATAATCTTACATTCAATGCTAGAAAATCAAACTTTTTACTCTTTGGAAGCTCAAAACGAGGTCAAGATTGCCTTAAAAAATATTTGTTTTACAAATAATGAAAAAATTGTAGACAATAATAAAATGCGAGAAGTGATTTGTATAACGTGTATATATTTTTCTACTAGCAAAGCGCTTTCGGCTAACAAATAGCCATCATCAGTGCTATGACTCAAAATAAATAATAAGAAACAAAAATAAAAAAAAACTCTCTCCCTAAAGGAGTCAAAACATAAAATATCATGACAAAACTTTTTTTAAATAAACAGACTTAGACAAACAAAGAAGACAATAACCATTATTCAAAAGACTATATATATATATATATATATATATATATATATATATATATATATATATTCTGACTAAAGACTCTGTATATATATATATATATGTATATATATATATATATATATATATGTATATATATATATATATATACAGAGACAAAACTGTTATGTGTTTAAATAATAAAATTATGTGTTTAAAATGTAATAATAATGTTTCCGGGTTATTACGAAGGTGATATTTTACGATGGATATTCTATATGCTAATCAAAAATGCACTTTTAATCTAAGAAAATCTCTATGTGAGTCTCTGGTAATTTAGATATTTAATTACGGCTGTACTATTTATGGCCCTTGTCTGGAAGTTGCTACAATAAACCGAATCCAGCGAGTGCAAAGAATTTGCGGCAGATTTGTATTTAACATTGAAAAATATGAACCAGTATCTAAAAAATTGAAAGTTTAATTTAAATTTAACATGTAGCCTGTGTAATTTGAGGCATTATGTTTTCGCATATATATATTTCTTTTTCTGACAGTAAGTGATTAAAATTTTTAACTATTTAGCTGGGCATATAATGTTATATGAGTATAATGATTGACCGTTTGATGGAACTGTAGGCCGGAGAATCACATAAGCGGTGAAGCATATTTTCAGTAAAAGATGCTGGTAACTTTTTTAAAATTGTTGGTTTTCGATTTTTTTTTTATTTAAATTAAATTCTATCATGGTTTTGTTTTTTTTTCTCTGTGAATTGCAATTTTTCTCAAAATTATTTTCTTTACAGGTAGGTTATGTGTAAGAGTGGCTGTATAGCTTAATATCGCCTATTTGTATAAGTTTGTAATTTCTTTTTTATTTTCAATAAGAGACGATTATTATTATTTTTGTTTACATATGCATTTTTATCACTTAAATTATCATATATTGTCTTAGTGATTAGGAATAGATTCCTGTTAGACAATAGATATATTATTTGAGTTTGAACTTATACAGGGTGTCTGTGACAGTTTGGGAAATCTCGAAACTATAGACCAAAATATGTGAATTGACCTTAACACACCTTTGTCCAGAAGTTGATAATTTGCGAGATACAGGATGTCAAAGTTACAATTTTATTATTTATTTTTCCTTATTGCTTGAGAAGCATTTCTGAGTTTGTCGAGTGCGTTATTTTTTATCGCCAAACCTCTAGAGGCCGCCACTTGCAATACGATTTGGGTAAATATAACTTAAATACATTACATAATAATAACTATAATACATCATAAATTTTTTGTGTTATTGTGCGAGATAATCATTCGCGCTTAAACCATATACCTTTTCCAAGTGGTATGGATAGAGTATTTGCTCTTGAAATATGATATTTACTGTACATTTGTAGTCTTGAAATTCTCGAGCTATATTTCAGACCTCAATGACAGCATCTAAAACATTTGTTTCAACTGCAGCTGTACGTACAGTTCTGAGAGCTCCACTATGTCGGCCTCAGTGGCGTATCCAGGATTCATTCCTGGGGGGGGCTACATCGTTTATCACCATTTAATATACAATATACTTACATATGTATGTATGTGTATGTTAGTTAATTTTTTTGGCCTATTATCGGAGATATGGTATTATTCATCAGGAAGGGAGAAATAATTAGTTATTATTAGTTTTTAAAATGCTTTTATTAATTTAAAAGCTACAAAAATAAAGAAAAATAAAAGATACTAATATAATATATGGATAGTAAAACAGGCACAAGGCAAACAAAAAATTATTCTAAAGTAACAAAAACAAATTGACTCCTAAAAAAACTAAACAAGATCAAAACTCAATTAGGTATCTATATAAAACACCAAAAAAAGCCAAATAAAATTAAATAACAATATCAAGTTTCCTCGATTTAAGCTGCATTTCGTTAAGTACTTCCTCGGCACTAACTGAGATTTCTGTACAAAAGAGTTTAACCATTTAATCTGTCTTCACTTATTGTATTTCGTAAGTAAGTCTTTAACAATTTAAGTGTAGAAAATTTTCTTTCAGGGGTTGCTGTGCTTACAGGTAAAGTACAAAAATCTTTAACAGTATAAATATATTGGAAAATATATCCTGATCACACATTACTAGGGAGCGGAGCTCGGATATTTTTTTGGTGCACAGGCTTCAAATTTTCTATACCAAAGTTTGAGTTCAGCAGAAACCATAGTAAATGAACAATTTTCTAAATTATTTTTATAAAAATTTACCAAATACTTAAGACTTTGAAGTTGATTATCAAGTTTCTTATTTACTGGTGGAATCAGACAGTTAAATGATTGTAATATATCTTTATGTTTAACAAATCTCTCTTCTAACTGTAATAAGACGCAATCTAAAAACGGAATAAATATTGATATTCTGAAATATTCTTCAGTTGTTTTAGTTTCAAAATTTGCCCTATTTTTTTGTCTGCTAGTTATGCGTGGTTTTGTTATTTCTAAACCAAATAATTTGTTTATATTTTTTTTGCGTCTGCAAAAATAGTTGCAAAACTATTATCTGCTTTATGACGTAAATCTTTAAGCTCTTTTAAGCAATCTTCAGCCAGTAATATTGCTTTGCCTAAATCAATATTAACTGATTGCAGCAACTTTGATAACGGAGTGGTAAATGCAAAAACATGTTCAATTACATAAAGAGTAATGAGGAATTCTGATGTAATTAAGGTGTTTAGTCACAACTTGCTACAAGTAGACGTTTCTTTGTCTGGCCACTCAGCTATTTCTTCTAAAGCCAATACCACAGAATTTAAAAGCTTTCTCATTACGCTTACTGAATCTTGTCTTTAAACCCATCTATAGTAGTAGATGGGTTTAAAGACAAGATTAGTTATAGTAGCACAAAGTTGTTTTAATCTTTCTCGTCTTGATCTCTCATTATCCGGCATTTCATTTAATTTTTAGTTAAAATATTTTGACGGTTGGGAGTATTACAAAAATTGTAAGCATTTTCAATAACACCCATGCAATTTCGTACAGCCTGGACAGAACATGCATCGGATATAGCAAGGTTAAGGGAGTGTGAGACGCAATGAACATATAAAGCTGTAGGATATTCCTTTCTTATAATAGCCTGTACCCCAGAAAACTGACCACTAATTGCCGCTGCCCCATCGTAACCCTGGCCTTTAAGATTATTTAAATCTAAACCCCAGTTTGTCAAATTTTCGATAATTGTTTTTGCTAAATTATGCCCAGTGGTTGAAGTTACCGGAATAAATTGAAGAAAGGACTCTTTAATAGATAAATTATCGCATACGTACCGAACGCAAAGAACAAACTGCTCTATTTTGGCAATATCAGTTGTCTCATCTGCCAAGATTGCATAATATTTTGCAGATTTTACTTCTGCTATTATTTTTCGTAAAATATTTGTGTTACATGCATTTATTATTTTGTTTTGTATTGTACTACTTAAATATGTTGCGTCATTAGCAGAACTCAATATATGTTTTTTATGTTTTTTCTCCCTAGCTTTTCTGTTGCCCTTTGCCCCCCCCCCCCTGGATACGCCAGTGGTCGGCCGATATTTGAGGCAAAACTATCTAAAATCCATCGTTTTTACTACTCAAAACTTGACTCAAAATATTACTATAATCATCTCTTACCAGTTTCTCGTAACCGCTGATTGATACGTTGGACTTTCCAATGATGAATTAAGCAGGTGTCTATTAGGGAATCTGTCCGCGTACAATCTTCGTGCTTTTAATGCATAACATCTTGCAAATCCGTACATTAAATGCACATCAGAATATTCAAAAAACGTATACTCCATAATGTTAATATTAATGCCTATGATATATATCTCGGAAAGTGTTAACTTAAGTCACTTTTAACAAGTAGACATTTTTGGTGGAGAAATACGAGAAATAAGATTTTTCGGTCAGTTGTTGCATAAAGGGTTGTACAAAAAAGTTATAAGTTATTTACCGAAATAGTGCAGTAAGTGGCGGCTATGAAAAATAGCGGACTCTCGTTTCTCAAACTAGAAAACCTTCACATACCGAGTTTTATGCCAAAATCTGAAAAGCTTCTTAAGCAATAAGAAAAAATAGTAACTTTGTCAACCTGTATCTCACAAACTATCAACCTTTGGACTTGTCTCACAAACTATCAACCTTGGTATATGTCTGGGTCAATTTACATATTTTGGTCTGTAGTATCTCCAGTTTCGAGATTTCCCAATACTTTTCACAGACATCTTGTATATTAGTAATACCGGTATTAATACATATATAATATCATTGTTATATTTGTCACTTATGCTCCGCTAAGGGCCTTAAAATATTTTATCTTCATACTTATCCTATTATAGGCCATTTGTAAGTAAAATTATATCAGCAATTCTTGAGGTTTAAACATATACTTATATAGATGATATTTACAACTCAATTGGAGGGAAAGGAATTTATTATATTAATAGTGATACAAATATTTCTTCAATAATTATTTTTCCAATATATTTTAGGACTTAAGAAGAAAACCCAGTCAACTTATAGCTGGCGAAAATTCGTTGCTAAGTCAGATGTAAAATCCCACAACTCGAAGAAACAGCTTCTGTCAAAGCCTTTGGTACCTGTCAAAGAAGAACTAATTTGCCCAGTCTACAAATGCGTCATTAACAAACCGCCAACTTCCTATAATCACACGACTGAGGAGTGTCCTAAAATCAATTGTCCCCCTGGATTTATTCCCGTTTTAGATGGCAATAATGATTATAATTCAAAATTGTGCCCTGTGTAAGTATATTAATTAATTAAAATTTTAATTATTCTACTTGCATCATAAACCTAATCATTAATTGTTTAAGTACCTCTAAATCATAGATATGCCAAAGAGACTTTATTTAGCGATTAAGCCAGATATCGAATTACTCTGCAGTTCAAGTTATACATAAATGATATATCATCTTATTTTCAGTACATCTCTTTTCAAACGAGTTAAAACTATATCTTCAAATTAAATACATTGATAATTACCTCAGGGTTCAGTCGGATTTGGATAGTCATTTTGCACTCAAGCTGAATGTCAAGAAATGCTACTTAATGTGCACTCCTATTAAATAAACAATAACTTTATAGAATCAGTTACTCATATTAGAGACCTGGGAATTATACTTGTTAGTCGCTTAAGTTTTATCTTTACGGGGCATAAGATGTAATGTGACTTCCGGAACGTCAATTCTATTAGTTTGCTACATTGCTTCCTTGTGCGCCCACATTCGAATTATGGCTCTTATACTTGGCCTCCTCATTATGATGTACATTTCCTACATATTGAAATCGTTCTATGTACAATATATACAGGGTGATTCATTAAGAATGGGCAATCTCTGAACTGAAGATACTACATACCAAAATATGGCGATTGAGCTTAACATGTCTTATGGAAAATCTTATATACAAACCTAGGCAGTTTATTGGCTAAATACAGCGAGTTTGTCTACAAAATTCAACTAACCCAAATCTTATTTTTATAACCGAAACATGGATTTCAAATAAAATACCTGACTCCTTGGTTGACTTACCCGGGTATACTATATTTAGAACAGATAGAACAAAATAAACCTGGGGGGCGGAGTTTGCGCCTATGTAAGCAATCAAATTTTAATTGATTTTTCTTCACAAAAGTTACAATTTTCTTCTGAGAACATAGACACCCTAATATTAAAAGTAGTAAGCAAAGATATTTTTTTTACTTTTATGTGTATTTATCGGCCCCCCGCAAATGATACCAGTTTGGAAAACAACAAAAAGCTTTTTGTAAAGATGCAAGACTTATCAAGGACATGTGAAAATTTAGTAATAGTCGATGACTTTAATTTTCCTAGTTTAAAATGGCCGCTTACGTTATTTCCTGAACCATACAATTCTGAAACCTATTTTAGTGACTTAATATTAAATAAAAGTAATCTGTCCCAACTCATCACTGAGCCAACCAGATACAGATAAAACTAGGAACCATCGACCCTCGACTTATTACTAACAAACAAAGAATCTCTTGTTTGCAATATTAAAATCGAGGACCCTATTGGAAAATCAGATCATAATATAATCAATGCAGAACTTCAATTTTCTACAAAATCCTACAAAAAAACAGAGCACTAGTCAAAATAAATACTTGGTGACAAATTTCGAACATGTCTGTAATGATCTAGGGAAGTTGGACATCATGAATCATGGAAATTCTTAAGAAAAACCAATGCGACAGAAAGCAAAGAAACCTTGGATAAATAAAAATCTTTTTAACATGGTTAAACGGAAGAAACATCTCTGAACAAAATATAAGCGTTCAAGAAATGACATTGACCTGACGAATCATCGTAGTTTTTCGAAAATGCTTACAAACTTAATAAAAAATTCCCGCCAAAATGTTGAAATTAATTTAGCAAACGACAAAAACCCCAAAAAACTATTTTAATACATTCGCTCCTCAATTAAATCAAGGGTTTCAATACCGTTACTAAAAAAGGGCAACAACAGCATGTGTGAAAATGAAATGCAAGTCGCGGAAGAGTTGGCGAGAACATTCGAAAAGGCATTCACTAAAGAGCCTGAACAAGATGTATTACCTACCCCACACTGTCCACGTATCTTAAACTCAATAACAACAATAAATGAGGAAAAAAATATAAATGAGGAAAAAATTAAACAAAAACTTCAAAAATTAAAAAACGATTCATCTGCAGGTTTGGACAAATTAACGGCAACTCTTCTAAAAAAATGCAGTGAAGTGATAGCTGCGTCTCTTGCAAAAGTTATGAAATACTCAATGATCAAAAACTCTGTACCCGAACAGTGGAAAGTCGCATCGGTCACGCCAATTTTTAAAAAAGGCGACAAGTTATCAGCAGGCAACTATATATAGGCCGATAAGCCTAGTATCGATTGTTTGCAAAATTATGGAGTCCATTGTTCGAGATGAAGTGCAAACATTCTTTACTGAAAATTATGTAATACCCAATATCCAACACGGATTTGTAAGGGGTCACTCTACGATTACTAATCTACGTCAATGCCTTAACCAGTGGATAACAGCTTTAGACAAAAATCAACCAATACAGGGTGTTTCAGAACTATGGGATCAAACTTCTGGGGGTTGTTCAGTGCAACAGAAGAATCCATTTGAGTATAGGAACCCATCTCCGGAAATGCGTCACTACGCCACTACGGCCCTAAGACGCGTTAAAATTTATAAAAAACATTAATTACCTAAATAGGATCTGCTGCATTTATTTTTACCTTTTGTACATGATACCATAACAACAATTGTTTAAAATCAACGCTTATCAATGTCAATTCTCAATGTCATGTTTAAAAATTTTACAGCTTAGAATTTTTAAACATTTATTGCTAATGGAAAACTTTCCCAATCAAAAATTGGCGGATATGCATTTGGCATACGGAGCAACAAACTGCAATTCACGAGCAGCATCGCGGTTGTATCATGAACATTATCCCTAACGGCAGCATCCTGGATCCAAAAAGTTTATTGCGGTTCATCAGCGGCTCGCTGAGACAGGCATGTTTAAGACCAAGATGCATGATACTGGTGTTGCTCGAACCGTAAGAACGGTCGAATTTGAAGAAGAGGTGCTTCAGCGAGTTGCCGATGAACCATCAAATGGCACACGTGACGTCGCTAAGAATATGAATACGAGTAACGCTTCTGTCTGGCGGGTACTATACGAGCAACAACTCCATCCTTACCACTTCCAGAAAGTTCAAGGTATGACTGCAGCCGATTATCATCCTAGAGTTCAATTTTGTCGATGGCTTCTGGACATTCACATCATTGCACAACCAAATTTTTTATGATATGTTTTGTGGACCGATGAAGCCTCTTTCACAAGAGGCGGTATTTTTAATAGTAGGAATAGCCATGTTTGGGATGAAGAAAATCCTTATGCAATTTTTCCAAGAAAACATCAGAATCGTTGGTCTGTCAACGTATGGGCAGGCATTGTTGATGATTATTTAATTGGGCCATACCTTCTACCAGAACGATTAACAGGACCTATTTATCTGCGTTTCTTGGAGGAAGTTCTTCCAGAACTCCTTGAAAATGTTCCACTAAACGTTAGAAAGCAAATAATGTGGTTTCAGCATGATAGAGCGCCGGCTCACTTTGCTGTACAAGTACGCGAGTACTTAGCTCAGCGGTTTGGGCACCGTTGGAGTGCCAGAGGTGGAGCGATTTCTTGGCCTTCTAGGTCACCCGATTTAACGTCGCTCGATTTTTTCTTGTGGGGACATGTAAAGTCTTTAGTCTACGAAACTCCAGTAGAATCAGAGCTAGACTTAATTGGACGAATAACAGCAGCATTTGAAATATTTCAAAATGAGGATCAAATTTTTAGTGTAGTCCGCCGAAATCATGTGCGGCGTTTAAATCGGTGTATTGAGGTTGGAGGAAGACATTTTGAACAATTGTTGTAATGGTATCATATACAAAAGGTAAAAATAAATGCATCAGATCCTATTTAGGTAATTAATATTTTTTCTAAATTTAAACGCGTCTTAGGGCCTTAGTGGCGTAGTGACACATTTCCGGACATGGGTTCCTATACTCAAATGGATTCTACTGTTACACTGAACAACCCCTAGAAGTTTGATCCCATAGTTCTGAAACACCCTCGACTTTGCATCTACCTCGACTTTGCTAAGGCATTTGATAGAGTTCCCACGAAACGATTGTAACATAAGCTAGAACATCTTGGCATTAGAGGAGAATTGTTAAATTGTTGTGTTTTGGGTATCAATGTTTACTGACGACACAAAAATATATGCAGTTGCCCTAACTTCTCATCAACAATTGCGAACCGATCTGGACACTATTTGGAAGTAGTGCAGTAAATGGTTACTCCCTCTTAACGCGGACAAGTGTGTGGTGTTACATTTAGGAAAAAATAATCATCAGCTACCCTACCAAATAAATAACATTAAACTTAAAAATGTCGAATCTTATTGTGATCTCGGAATAATAGTAACTAAGGATCTCTCTTGGTCCCAGCATATTGCCTCAATTGTGAAACGTGCAAATTCTATGTTGTATCTGCTGCAAAAAGCTTTTGTTAAAATTCCATTTGACAATTTTATGAAGTTGTATACCACCTTTATCCGGCTATTATTGAATATGCAGGTCCCGTCTGGTGCGCGGACTTGGTGCGCGACAAAAATTTACTTGAATTATTGCAGCGACGTGCTACACGATCTACGTATGGTTGCGTATGCCGAGACCTACCTACAGTGAGAGACTTTTAAATGAAAACTTGCTAACTTTTGATAAACGAAAGCTTCGTGGTGATTTAATTTTTACATTCAGAATCCTGTATAATTATTTGGGCTGTGATCTTAACGAACTATTTGAAAGAAATCGGGATATTAGACTTCGCGGTCACACTTTAAATTTAAAAAAACAGATGTATAAAACAAAAACACGTCAAATGTTTTTGCCTAATAGAGTGTTTGATGTTTGGAATTCGTTACCCGTAGATGTCATAACTGCTCGTACTATAAACTGTTTTAAGAAGCGTCTAGATAAATTGGACATGTTTAGTGTTTAAATTTGAAAGCTGACATTTGAAGATTTATTGAAATATATTGTAATGCCTACTTAGTTCATAGAGCTATAGAGAATGTAAATTCTTGGCTTTTATCTAATAAAATAATAATAATACAAATGTTGCAGGTTAACGAGATACAAGCTATTTAAAGTTGGAGTTTTAATTTGAAATTTCTTAATAATTTTGTGACTTTAAGCAGTATCGTCTTGAAAATGGCGACTTTATGTGTTTTGACATAAAAATATTGAATTTTGTGGTGAATTTAGCATTATTTATACAAGGCGTTAGTTACACCCTGTCACTTAGATAAATTACAACATATCTTTTTTGCCTAATTTTTCTGTTAAAAACTGTCAAGCCAAAATACTAAAATGCGCTAGTGAACCATCGTGCATAAACCACATTGTAGTTCTTGTATCTAATGGTAATCCAAATGTACATCCTCCAGAAGCTGAGGAAGCGTTTGTTGCAAAAAGTTGGGATAATTCTCGCCGGTAAGTCTACCTGGCAGAAATACCGGTCCAATTAGGAAGTCACCTATAATTCCCATCCAAATGTTTAACGAGAAAGTTGAAAGTGATCTTCAAGTAACTCATGTAGATTTTCTTCTGCCCAAACATGATTATTGTGAAAATTCCTTATTGCATTTCTTGACAAACTGGCTTCATCGGTAAAAAGAATAAGAGTCAGTAGTTGAGAGATTTGAACTGTGCAAAATCCATTGACATAATCCAATACGTGGAAGAAAATCTGCAGGAAGAAGTGCCTGAACGCGTTGTATGTGGTATTGGTAAAACCAATATTCACTAAGAATCTTCCAAATTGTCCCGTTACTTATATTTAAAGTATCTGCAATTTTTCGAGTAGAGGTGCCTGGATCTTTTTCTATCATGGCCAGCACATTCTTCTAGTTCTACTGTTCTTACTTGGCATTGGTGTGCTCGGTCCTCCAGTTTCATGAAGTCGTTGATGTATACTTTGGAAGGTTTTTCTATTAGGCATATCAGGATTCGTTCACGGTACAATCGACTAGCTTCTAATGAATTGCCATCAGCAAGTCAACAAAACTTTAAGTATGAAATACAGAAAATACACGTCTAAATTTTTCTAAAATGTTGACACTGACTGACAAACTTAAGTTTTTTCGGCTACGTTAATCGGAATGTTATTAAAAGATATCAACGGAATTATTAGATTTTTTATTACGTGAGAGGTCCAGTGTAGTACGCTATACTTTTATTTTGGCTAAGTTAATAATTTTAAAGCTATTATAATTGGATGGTTGAATTTTTGTTTGCCAAGTATCTTCGAAACAAAGCGTCCTATCAAAATTCATATAAGGACTAAATATCCTTATAGTAGGGGAGCCCAAGCGGGGATTGCGCGTTACTCTAGCGCGTCAGAAAATCATATAGGATGAAACCTTATACCGGGTGGTGTGTCGCCGAGCGGATCATAGGAAAACCCATCTAAATTTTAAGGGGGTCAATCATTGGCTTCCCTGTACATTTTATAGAAAAAATGTAAGATAACTTTTTGAAGAGACCAATCTGGCATACTCTCGTGCAAAGTTTCAGAAAATTTTAATAAGCGAATCTTGAATTATTCAATTAAATGTAATTGCAAAATTACCAAATTTTTGGTTCAGGTAAAACCAGACACCAGCCACCAGCAAACAATTTGTTATAAGGCTTTGTGAAAATCTGACGTACAGCCGAATACAAGAAATGTTTTTTTTCGTTTTATCAATCTCACAACCATACATTCAAAGTAAAACACGTTAACATTACTTTTTTATCTAAACTTTTATTTAATATAACGATGAAGTTACATTAAATATTTATATTTATTTTTTCGTCGATTGAATAATTCATACTTGTTTTCAAATATCGACTGTCACTGATTTATTGACACTTTTCCTCACGTGAGTGACAATATTCATTTCACTGGTGCTTGTTTGGTTTTACCTCAACCGAAAATTTGCTAATTTTGCAATTACATTTAATTGAATAATTCAAAATTCGCTTGTTAAAATTGAAACTTTGCACAAGAGTTTTCCAGATTGGTCTCTTCAAAAAGTTATCTTACATTTTTTCTATAAAATGTACAGGGAAGCCAATAATTAACCCCCTTAAAATTTAGATGGGTTTTCCTATGTTCCGCTCGGCGGCGCACCACCCGGTATATACCCTATAATGTAGCTCTACCATATATGGATCCTTACTATAGAGGCGTGCATTGACTGCAGTCCATCAGATTAGTAAAAAATATCATCAGAAAAACTCGAGCGCGTCATATTAAGACATGGTATGTTAAGTACATGAAGAAAAGTATATTATATTTCAATATTCTGACGATTTGAGCGTGGCGTAAGGAAATGGGCAAGTCACAAAGTACAGCGTACAGCTACTGAGAATTGTATTTCCCACTTAGCGTCTCTCTTTCCTTCTCACACTTCTATTCTCTCGCGCCATCTTGACTCTATCGACTTTCTCCGTGATGCCATTTCAGCTGTTCACATGAATGGAGTACTAAAAAGACTTTGGTAGAATGGTTCATTGCCATAGGTTTCAAAGTCTCATTAGGATACTAAAAATGGTTTGGGTGCTCCAATAAATAAATTGAACTTGTACCAAACCAAAGAATCATAGGCAAGCACAATCGGAGTTTAACTTTTTTCACTATTTGCTAAAAATATCTAAGTTAAAACCAATAACAATGTCCAAATATGTTTTTTTCTAGTAGGTTCATTAATAGCCTGATGTAAATCATATACTTGCAACACTGAGTTAAACTTTTTAATAAAAGCGGCATCGATTTTGAGGGGGTCTATATACATCTTCGAGTCATACAATCATATAAAATTAAAAGCCTAGAGATAAATGATAGATATTATACAATAATATTGTATAATATGCTGTATGATACGGCGTTTTGTATCAATGTATTTATACAATACGGCACCAACACATTGTATTTGGTGGAGAAAAAATTTGGCTTGGTTTTTTGGTTTGGTTATCAACTTGATTTGTTGGCAACAAACGAACAAGAAATAAAAATTTAGAAGCATAGGAAGATATCGTCATAGCACCTGACATTTTTAAGGAGATATAGATTTACATTCAAGAACGTTTTCCTTTTAATAGTACAATATAAAATAAATAAAAAAGTGTTAAGTATTTCAAGGTCGCGTTTTTTTACATCTTCAAAAATTGGTCATGACTTTTAGTCCCGTCTAAATGTCAGATATTTGAATAGGACACTTTTTTAAGTTCACTTAACGCCCCATTTAAATATCTGACACTATTTTTCCTACCTCTTTTTACGACAACGTTCCGCTCACTACTCGTCAGATTAATATCTCTCGGTTATCAGAAAGACATAGCGCGTATACACGATGAATGTCTGACACGTTCGAATATTTCCATGTGACTGTTTTTTTTTTACATTTTTGAAGATTTGTGCATGCTCACCTCCCCACTAAAATGGCAAAATTAACATAAAGTTTTTTTCGTTTTAGCACCTAATCTTCTTAATCCAATAGGTCCCCATGACGCTTTAGTAACTGCAAATTTAGCATCTAAGGCTCCCCTACTGTTAATCTATAATCCCTTAAATTTTTGCCACTTGTTTAGTAAACACTCTGTATAACATGAAGAGTGTAAGGGACCAGATGCATTCCTGAGGGACGACAACGTTTATTTGAAACCTCTGCGAAGTGTGTCCATGAACTACAATTCGGATGTATTGGTTCTTGAGGAGGCTTCCAAGCCAAGCAACAAAAATTGGCGGCAAACCATAAGAATACAGTTTGTTTAAGAGGTTTTTATGCCAGATCCCATCGAATGCCTTTAAAATATGCAGAGGTATTGCATGGAATTTACTATATTTCTCGATAGCTGACTTATATTTTATAAAACCATACTGACGGTAGCTAATGATGTCAGTGGACTCCAGATATGTCAAAATTTACTGGTTGACAAGTCTCTCCATTACCTTGGTGATTTCTGGAACTAAAGCAAACGGTAATTGATGGGCACCGTCTTTTTTCCTTTTTTAGGTATTGGTCGAATATGCGTAAGTTTTCAGTCTCCAGAAAGAGACCTCTTCTGTATGAAAGAGACAATAGTTTGCACAACGATGGTGTCAGCACGACCGTACACTTTTTTAATACTATTGGCGGTATTCCATCAGGGCCGATGAACTTATTAGTGTTCAAGTTCTGTGTGAGGGACGACTATCCATGGCATCGAAGAAGCCTTTTAAGTCGTTGGTGTGTTGCCTTGTGGATTTACGGTACGATGGGCGTATTAATTAGTTTGATTAATAATATTTGTGAACATCTGACCCAACAAGTCTGCTTTTTCCGTTGCGGTCATTGCATTAGAAACTTGATTAACTCTTCACTCCCTCATGATATTTTTCTTTGTAGGCATCTATCGTCTGCTTGCACGAAAACTGGTAGTACATTTTGATGCACTTAAAGATGCTCGCTTGTATGTCAATAATTCTTAGTGAGTTACTGATTATATTGGGTATTACGTCACTTATAGCAAAAATCAATTTAGAAATTTTTATCTCACACGCTCAACAATTATTGAAAAGAAGAAGAAATATTTATTTTAAATACGTGAATAAGTCTATTTTCTTCTTCTTTTCAATAATTGTTGAGCGTGTGAGATAAAAATTTCTAAATTGATTTTTGCTATAAGTGACGTAATACCCAATATAATCAGTAACTCATTATGAATTCGTCACAACAATACAGATTTTACTTAATAATTCTTAGTTGCTGTTTTGTCGGCTTATTGACTTAGAACATTGAAAGGCTAGAATTGGTAAACAACAACTTTGTTTAAGTTAAACATGTGCACAGGGGCAAGGGGGGTGTTTTGTTTACAAACATATTCACCGATTCTCTGTTGTCAAGTTTACACCCATTCAGCCATATATCCACACATATAATAATGTCATCAATTTAACTTATTCATGTTAGACCACCGCTGATGTCATCTTGCGAAATGTCATCTTGACAAACAGCTTTGTGTTTACATTCGCAATTTGTGAAGTTCTGTGTTTTTTCTTTCGTTTTTGGTTGAAAAAGGTTGAGTTATTTTAGTGTTTTGTGAACGATAGTAAAAACTTGTGCCGTTTGTGCCGCACCATGGGAAAAAGGCGATTTAGGCCGAACTTTTCACAATTAAATACCGATATTGTCATAACATCAGATCAAGGGACAACCATCGTCATAAACGAAGAATAATAAAAACTTATTAAGAAATCTATAATAATTATAAAATATTTAATTTCCATAAAAATGCTTTTTATTAGATAAGTACTAAGATAGATTATTCTAATGAAATATGCTAAAAAACGCATAGAGAGTTCAAAAAAGGCAACATTGTTTATAATTTAAAGCATAATCTATTAATAATAAAGTATTTATCATGTAACTATGACTTCTTTATAATAATGACTTCTTTATAGAGTAACTTATCATATTTTATGAAAATTAAATGCTTTATATTTTATTAAAGAGGAATAGTATTATTTTGCGCCTGTCAAAATAAGTGACAAATTTTTATGATATTATAAAGTGTTTTTTTTTTTGGCATTTTTACATAAACATTTGGCACCATTTCATCAGAAATGTTGCAAGCAAACAAACTGCTCATAGTTCCACGGCAACGCTAATTCTAGCCTTTCAATGTTCTAAGCTTATTGATTTGTATGCATATGTACTAATACCGTTGATTGAATATTAAAATCATTCAAATATTCAATCAACGGTAATACTAAGAATGTGCACGCAAAGATATGTGATGCAAAGATCCTCCGAGATTATGTTAACAGCCTTTTTTATCATAATAAAACAGTTTCGTTTGTATTTGTGGTCTCCGAAAAAAATTTAAATGTTTTTATTTACTTTATGTTCAGTTTTCTTTAATTTTACAACAGTTTGAATCAAGTAGTTCATTCTTCATTCTATTTCAAATTTTCATTAAACTTTAAACTTTAAACGCTTGGATCACTGTGTAGAAACAGTTAGTTAAAGAATTTCTATTCAAATGCATCCAAAAGAATGTTTTGAGGCCTTATAAAAAAGGTGCGCGTCCAACATACTGAACCAATTCGTTGAAACCCATTATCAGAAGAAGTAAATTCGCTAAACCACATCGCTCATGCGTCTAGTACCACCCGATACAATCCCGTGTTTATGGGATAAACCGCATTTCATACTGAGAAAAAGCTGGCCAGCTAACGCGAGTGAAAAACTGTAATCGAGAGAAAACCAGGTAAGGTCTCACAACCATTAATTGTCAAAAAAACAATAAATACAGTCCACTTTTCTCAACAGTGAGCTTTCGATACAGTACTTTCTTAACAAAAATAAAAATCAAATGGACATTTTGCGGCTCGAAGGACCATACAAACTTTCAAAAACTTTCCCTTTTCAGCCATGATCAATCCAAATCAAGTCATGTGGACCTTTTGCTAGAAAGCTGGGACATCGATAAATATTATGATTTGATTTGCAAAGACTACAAAGACTGGTTCAGTATGTTGGACGCGTACCTTTTTATATGGCCTCAATACATTCTTTTGGATGCATTTGAATAGAAATACTTTAACTAACTGTTTCTACATAGTGAGCCGAGCGAAATTGAGTTAAAGTTTAAAGTTTAATGAAAATTTGAAATAGAATGAAGAATGAACTACTTGATTCAAACTGTTGTAAAATTTAAGAAAACTGAACACTTTACGAATTTATTTTTACTATTCATAGTCAAAGTCAAAATCAAGTTTATTGTGCATTAATATAGCATATATACAAAAAAGATGTTATTCGCGTAAAACGATCTTCAATAACACCATACATATACAATTACGGTACTGTTAAAACTGTTTATGCAACTTTTATCGAACCACGGTTTAATGTCCGTAGAGCTTTTCAAGGTGTTCGGAATATCCTCCATACCTCCGCCAAAATCACCTCTGAAATATCGCTTGCTCATGCTGATAGTGTGCTTATTTACAAATAAGAAATGCCTCAAAAATTTATTAGCCAAAGATTAGTGCCAATAGTGTTAATTTAGATTTGAAAAAGAATCGCGTGTTCTTATAGCAAAATAAAAACATTGCAAGTAAAATTATTAACTTTGTTACACGATTAACTCCTCAGTCAACTTAAATGATAATTATACAAAACGGTTCATATTTTAATTTAGTCTTAAATTTCTTTTTAAGGGCTTCCTGCTATCCTCAACCATTACCGGATGCAATCTGCAACATAACTGGTCGAACTTTCAACACGTTTGACGATACAGAGTTTAAATATGATATATGCAATCATGTTATAGCGAGAGACTTGCAAAGCTCAGAATGGCAAGTGTCTTTAAAAAAGAACTGCAGTAAGGAATGTTCAAGAGACTTAGTTATAGTCCACAATAACCATGATATTATCATTCGAAGTGATATGAGCATTAGGTTTAATGATTATGAATATACAGCTGAGCAAATAAAAAATCTGGGCGCAGCCAACACGGGATTCTCTATAGTGCAGTTAGGAAATACTTTGATGTTTACTTCAAGCAGGTAAGTTATCGTCTTTGCATATGAACGCCGGATTAATATTTTCTATTTTAAGATATGGCTTTTGGATTATATGGAATAAACTGGCAAATGTAAAGTTTGGAGTGTCGCAAAAACTCAGTAATAAAGTCGATGGTTTATGTGGCTTCTTCGATAATATTTCTGAAGATGACAAACGAAAACCTGATGGAACTTTGGCGAGGACCACGGCAGATTTTGGAGACAGGTGTGGAAACTGCGTTATTAGAAATATTTTTATAATTAACCGTCATTATTTACAAAAATTTCAGTTGGGCGTTAGACAAAGAGCAACCGGCATGGTGCGAGGCGAAGGCTTGTCCAATTCATATCCAAAATCAAGCATGGGAAATGTGTAATAAAGTAAAGTACGTAAATATATTTTTACTCTCGTGGGTAAAGGACCAACTTTACGCACTCTCTATAATTCGTTCCTTTTTATTTATTTCACGAAGTGTTTCCGTTTCAAGCGAATTTTTAAATTTTTTGAGTTTCATCAATACAGGGTGTTCCAAAAGTGCTGCATCGACTTTAACACCAGAATTTCAAATGGCACATTTTGTATATTTTTATATTTTTAGTTTCCTTGGGAGAAATAAAGGTAACTTTCATAAGAACTACCTATCCGATTTTTGTGAACTCCAAATTTAAATGCACAGGGGCAAGAGGGATTTTTTGTTTACAAACATATTCATCCATTTTCTGTTGTCAAGTTTACACGTATTTTCAAAAGAGGAAATTTTCAGCTATATATCAACAAATGTTAATTAAACTTATTGATCTTAGATTTTGGATTAAATATAAAAAGTAGAAATAGATATATGTTATTCTAAGCGCAAAAATAACATCTTCACAAAGCAAAAAAAAATATTAAAATTCTTATTCCTATAACCGCTTCCAAAAAATTTGAAATGGCAACACCGTAGGCAAAAGCTGATGTGATGTTGTGAAATGTCTTCTTGACAAACGGCTTTGTGTTTACATTCGGCATTTATGAAGTTCTGTGTTTTTTCTTTAGTTTTTAATTCAAAAAGAAAAAAGGTTGAATAAATTGCAACATGATAAGTTTACAGGATGAAATACTATACTCATTTTCTTCTGAAACAACTATTGCCCATCGACTCCTCTAGGTCACACCAAGACAAGTAATGATCAATAATTCTTCAACATTTGAAAGAATTGTACTGGATAAGTATCTTTCCTTAGGAGTGAGCTCTTATTGACAACACAGGTTCGAATGATGATCGAAAAAACTCCTGTAAACTAACAAAGACTTTAAAATAATAAGATACTTTTTCAGAGCACAGTATAGCTTGTGCTTTATAGTGTCAAAAGTCTTGGTGAAATAAAAAAAGATTCTTATGATAAACTGTAACATAAAGAAAGATTTAGGAGCGAAACAATAATCTTAATATCTTCTGGGACAATCTATTGCACATTGACGCGACGTCACTAGGTCACACCAAGACAAATAACTATTAACAATAATTCCCCAAACTTAAAAATTTTATTATAAGTACAACAATTTTATATGTATATTACATTTTTATTTGATTCATTTTCATTAAAAGATTTATTTTCTGTTAATAGATATGAAATCTATTATAATATACCTATTTTTGCAATTCAAAAATATTCAGTCATTTCGGTGTTTTTGTGAACTATTACGATAGTTGTAAACTTGTGCCGCACCATGGGAAAAAGACGATTTAAGTTGATCTTTTCACAAGTAAATAGCGTTATTATCATAATATCATAAATCACGGAACAACCGTTATCATAAACGTAGAATAATAAAAACTTCTTAAGAAATCTATAATAATTAAAAAATATTGAATTTCCATAAAAATGCTCTTTATTAGAGAGGAGGTACCTTTACTCAAAAGAAGTACGTTACTTAAAAAAAAACGCATAAAGAATTCATAAACGGTCATATTGTTTATAATTTAAAGCATAATCTAATAAATATTTATCATGTAAATATTTTTTGACGACGTCACTGGTAAAGATTACTCGTGTCGGTGGAATCAATAAAGCGATCAAGCGGCGTTGCGATGTTGTTGTCTTTTTCTCTAATATAGGGACGTGATCTACATTCATTTAACTTTGAATGTTGAGTGCTTTATAGATTATCTTATCATATTTTATGAAATAAAATGCTTCATATCTTATTAAAGAGGAATAGTATTGTTTTGAGCCTGTCAAAATGAGTGACAAATTTTCATGATATTATAAAGTGTATTTTTTTGCCATTTACATAAGCATTTGGCATCATTGCATCAGAGATGTTGCAAGCAAACCGCCCATAGTTCCATGGCAATGCTAATTCTTTGCAATGCTAAACCTTTCAATGTCCTAAGAGAGGAGTATAGTTTTTATCTGCCTTTGCAATGGTATTATGAAGGCTTGAGGTGCAAGCATTCGAGTAAAAAAACTCCCAAATTACTTACCTCACGAGAATGTAGATTTTTAACATCAATTAGATCTCATCCTTTCTCTCTTATTGTCAACGTCCTTCGGAGCATTGATGATTTTGGATAATGACAACTATGTTTGGTCATAAGGTTGTGTGTGAGGTTTCGAATCTCTTTCAAATCCATGGTCGTCCACTTAAGAATTCCAAATGCATAAGTCTTCATTGCCTGAATGAAATTATCTGCATGACCAAAATGCGAAAATTAAAAAAAAGACCAAAATTTCATATTTATGTTCTTGGAAAATTTTTTCACATAGAGGAACAATACGCTTGGCGCTTCTGTTGATCGAAATTTTATAACCATATTTTATCTCTTTTAACATGATAAATAGTGGGTTCGTTGGAAGGGAAAGTCACAATGGACTTAGAGAGTTGCCCTAGTGGATTCCCCTACGAACAGATATGTCGTCAGTTGTTAAATATTTACTATTTATGTTAGAGGTGTAGGTTTGTCCACCATATTGTCAATGTAATTATAGTAGGGTGTATTTTGTGAATGCCAAGAATGCGGCACATTGTCGAAAGCCTGCGAGAAGGCTTGTAATCTTCCAAGACAGTGCATATGATTTTTCAACACGTGCTTAAGATTTACAGAATCTACAATAAGCTTCTTCATCTTTACACCCATGGTACTCTCGCTTACACCCATTCTATTCTTCCGCTAAAACGTTGTTTAGTTTGACATGCCTGTATGTGCGCATGTCGCATTAAGCTTGATGTCAGTATTTTATATAATGTTGGTAGGCATGTAATTACATTGCGTAGGATCTTCTGTTTGTTAGGCAGCTGATTGGTCATGCCCAATTTAAGGCACCTTGATGTGTCTTCTGACGAGTGGTAAATGTGTGTAAATTGGAAGTGCCAGAGAATGGTGTATGTTGGCAAATTTTTTGTAGCAGAAGTTTTGAATAATATTAACTTTGTCAATATTATTCAAAATAATATTATCAATAATATTATCTCTAACTGTAGCTTTCCAGTTAGTTTAATAACCTTCGAAACATCTTTGGATGTTATTTCGTCAAAGAGCATCGGTGGAATATTTACCTTCTCAATCTCTGACACAATACAGGGAACCTTTATTTTATATTCTTGTGAATTTAACCATAATTATGAGTTCATAAGAACCTCTCTACTTGGCAAGGCTTGACTGTTGTTAGGTTTTGCTTTTGAGCGAGGCCAAAAAAGCTGAAACAATCTCTTTTTCTTTAGCTACTGATTGGATATATGAAAACCTTGACATTGACCTAAGAAGAATAAAATAACAAGTTTAAAACTTTACCTTGAAGTTATCAAGCGTATCATTATTCTTTGATCCATCCATTCTTCCCTATGCCTAAGTATATTTTGTGGTTTTCAATTATAGAGAACAACCGCTGAGTCAGTGTGCTACATCCATAGATATAGAAGCCTTTGTATCCAGATGCCTCGATTCTACTTGCTCCTGTTTAGAAAGAGCGGAGAAAAACCACACTGCTTCTGAAGAATGTAGATGTAATGCCATGCAGTCGTTTGTCGTAGACTGTCTGTCTGCTGACTCCTCTATTGACTTATCTGATTGGAGAATGCAGCAGGACTGTCGTAAGTAATCAGAATGCCATTTTTTACCTGGTACGTTTTTGTTGTATTTCTTAAAAAAAAACTCTTTTTAGCTGCAACTTGTGAATCTCCTCTGGTATACAACGACTGTTTCCAAAGGAAATGCGAACCCACATGCGAATCAATCGCAGACCCTTACGTTTGTCCTAAAGTTTCCAAAATGTGCTTCCCTGGTTGTTACTGTCCTCCAGGTTTTGTGAGAAAGGACGATAGCTGCATTAAACCGTCGAGCTGTAGAGACTGTGAATGTAACGTTTTACCACACCTGCAATATATCACTTATGATGAAAGTAATTTTACGGTTAACGGTAATTGCGTTTATGTTATGTCTAGAGATGCTCTTATGGATAAAGAGGATACTCACAAATGGCAGGTATGTTTCAATATCTCTGATCATATTTGATGGGGTAAGTATATTTACAGTGAAAAAAGTTATTTTTTATCTGAAATATTTATTTAGAGACTCTTATGTACAGGTAACTTCAGAAGCTATGCAAATGATTCGTTTTATTCTTTGATCCACTGGAAATGATTTTCCCGTCACTCTTAATGCTTCTGTATGCTAGTTAGACCCTACGTTGAATAGAAGACCTGCATACTCTGTAAACATTTCTAAAATGTTCATATGATACACATAGAGTCACATCGCCAGAATAGTCTATTTAGAAACAAGTTTAATTTATGAGTAATGATATAGACTTTCTTTGTTAAATATTAAGTGAGTCATTTAATACAAGCGGATTACGAGATGTAGCTATTTTACTGTGTCTTAAATACCTTCTCGTTCATTCTTAACTAAGAATAATCGAGTACTACACTAGTACTCGATTAAAATTTTACGCTATTACTCCTTGCAACGAACAAGATCAATAGACTTACATGGATATGATGCCTGGAGAGCTAGATTTTTGCGATAATGTTTCAGGATGACTATGAAATGTAACTTAGCACCTGAGCTCTCCTTCCGTTTTTAGGTGCTCATAACAAACCATCCATGCAAAAACAAGCCGGAAAAGATGTGCGTCGGTAAAATAACGATTCTCTACCAAGGCCATAAGGTGCATATTCTGGTAGATCATTTCAGAAACCGGCTAAAATTGATTGTGGATAGTGAAAGAGTTGCTGATTTTGAAGAAATCGATGACTGGGCCCAAGTTAAAGAAACCCGTGCGAAACATATGAAGTTTTTGCTGACAGATGTTCAAGTAGAGGTAAATCATGTCTATGAAAACTGCCTACTTAATAAAATATTTATTTTTATGTTAGGTGTCAGTATATTACCCTTCTTTGGGTGTATCGGTCAAAGCTCCTTCGCACAAATACGGTGGAAAATTGGAAGGTATGCAGTGGCTCTAATAAATGTTATTAAAAGCCAAAGTAAACATAAATATTTTTGAAATATAGGTTTATGTGGAAATTGCAATAAAAACCCTGATGATGACATGGTTTATGGTCCGTTCGATGGAAAACCTGGAGGTAAACCTAAAGATGTTGGAGACTTTGCTTTAAGTTGGTAAGAAAAAACAATAATATGATGAGTAATATATTCGGATGTCAATTATTGTGCATGTTAAATAATAATATGCTTCTTAATATAGGCTCTACGAGAATCTACCAGGCGGCCAGACCAGGGAAGGATGTGAGAATTTACCGGAAGAAACCTGCGCTAAAGTATTACCAGAAAATGACCCTTGTATGCAGTTGTTGGACTTGAATAAATTTGGACAGGTAAGCAAAATAAATGTTTACTTGAATATTGAAAAAAGTACCAATTATACTTGTGGTGAGGTTGAAAGGTCTAAAACTAATGGAATAGTAAGAGGACCCGATCATACGATTGTCACAGATCCGCAAACTATAGTAAATGCTTATGCGTTTTTGCGCTTATACGTTGACCATCCCTTAACCTACAGTAATTCAGATCATCTAGATATTTCCAAAGTTAATGCTTCTCAAGTGATTTTGGCCGGTAGAAGATTTGACTGACATCTGGTGTCGATGGTATAACTAGTTTCTTAGTTTTGAAAAACTCTTAATAGAGCCTCTTAAGAAAACCGTTCTGCTACAAATCCTACTTCGGTTATTTACTTTCATTGTTGTTGAGATCCACATTGTTGTTGCATATAGTTGATGCTGGCTTATATAGGAGATTTGTGATGATCCCCACACATATCGTAGATCCAATATAGTTGGGCTATTGGTGTAAATATTATGTAGTTTTGCTGTTAACGTCAAGTTGCATTGTCTTCAGTTTTGAAAATGGTATAATATATCGTTTTGGTTGATACGTCAAATATTATTAAGCGTAAACTAAAAGCTAAGTTCATTTTAATGATTTTATGTTTTACCTATCTATTATTGATTTATAATACCTTAGAAACGGAATATGTTATGGTAGCAATAATACCTGCTATCACACCTAGGGCATTATAAGCGGGCATTATGATAATGCCCGGAAATTTTATTGCTTATCCAATTTTATTTCTCTCGTAATAAAGAATAAACATCCATTTATACAAAAAATAATGTTTCTTTAAATACTAAAAATTAAACTTTATTTTCAAAATAAAAATTACAATTTTGAAATGTCCCGGAAAATGTAGCTGATCCCACTATAGAATGGTCGGTGTTTTTTGTGATGGTAGAGGTGGCAGCACTAACGCTATTTTGCATAGTTTGTAAATTGTCCATTAAAGAAATTTCAATAGTCGATACGGAATTAACCTCGGAATTAACTGAATTGGTAATCATTTTGGCTACTTTATTTTTGGATGAAATACTTTCTTGTATATATTCTTCAGCTACTGAAGAGCTTTTCCATTTCCCATGTTGTTTTAGCATTTCAAACGAAGCACCTGCCTCAACAAGTAAAGTTGACCATGTGCGACGCAAACAGTGGCCGGTATAAGCTTCTGCATTATCCAGTTTTAAAAATTTTGCGATCAATGTTGGGACGCTTCCTATGGTATTTTTTCCAACAGGTTGTACTGTACAGCGACTTTTTCTATAGGTAAGAAAGAATCTTCACTCCTTTATTCCAGCTGGTCTTAATGCTGCGTACTTTTTTATTAAATTTAAAGCGCCTAAATCTTCTTCAATGATAGTAAAACTTTTTGAAGTTGAAGTTTTAGTTTCTGGTACCTTTATAACCAAGACCGTTCCTCTATCTTCAATATCATCAATGGTCATTTTGACCAACTCATCTCGTCTTAAACCTCCAAAAATACCCATTACCAATATGACTTTGTGTACCAAGTAGATATCATCAGGAGCCTTCTTAATAAATTTTATTATTTGTTTTCCTTCCAAAACTTGCACATCAGGCGGAAACCTAGCCCTCGGGCTACTATTTCCACCTTCCGGGCATTATCGTCCTTACAGTGCCCTTGATACATAAATAGCTATAATGATGATTATACCCGCATTACGAGGAAAAAAGTTCGGGTCTTAAAAGTTTTATGCTCACATTGCGAAATAAAATTGGAGAATATCCCCAATATAAAGTCAATTATATAAGAGGAAACATCCAAACTAATGTCCAAGATAGCTGAGTTGGAAAACAAAGTGAGGGAGCTTAACTTGGAAAACACAGATTCTAAAGAATGTATTACTCCGACCCATTTTGAAGAAATTATTTCGGAGATTAATGAGCGTAACAACCGGAAACGCAATTTAATTATATTTAATCTAAAAGAGCCGTCGTCCACTATCAGTAAGGATCAAAGAATAAGTCAAGAGATGAAGCATGTCAAGAGATGAAGGATGAATAGTTAAGTCGATCGTCCCAGAGTTTCAGATGGATAATTTTCAATCCTATCGCCTGGGTAAATACACCCCAGGTATCAACAAACCTCGTCCTGTCAGACTGACATTTTCAAGCGAAGATATTGTACATAAACTAATAAAAAATTCTAGGTCCAAGAATCGCAGAATTACAAAGAAGTTTAATCACAACTTAAAATAAGAGAAGATAATGGTGAGCGTAATCTTGTGATTAAATATATACAAGGAATTCCTAAAGTAATTTCCGTAAACTAGTAAAGTCACCCCCTTCCAGCTTAAATGTTTCAAAAAGTCTTGTACTTTACTACCAAAACTGTAGAGGTTGTAACACTAAATGTGACGAAATTTTTTTAACTCAGTTTCCACAGGTTTTTGTGACGTTATGGGACTTATAGAAACGTGGTTAAAGGCCGATATATCTAACTCTGAATTGTTTCCCTCTAACTATGATGTCTGTCATGCTGACCGCGACTGTGAATCTCATGGCGTCGGAAGGGGCGGGGGTGTGTTGCTAGCAACTAAATCGGAACTTAGGGCTATCCAGATTGATTTTGCCGATTTAATTCGGCGATTCGCATTAATCGATATTGT
Organism: Anthonomus grandis grandis; assembly: GCF_022605725.1. Lineage (NCBI taxonomy): Eukaryota > Metazoa > Arthropoda > Insecta > Coleoptera > Curculionidae > Anthonomus > Anthonomus grandis. Next base: position 29,011,596 of record NC_065555.1, read on the forward strand.
AGGGTGTAGAATAAGCATTAATAATCTATATCGTATAAATATTATTGTAATTTATATTATGCCTTCTCTACCCTACGACTACCTTGAGCAGTTTATAGAAACAATATGCATGCATGATGAAATTCTTAATCAAAAACTTATTATTATGGGTGACTTTAATGTTTCTCTATATGGTATAAATGAATTTGACACCAAGGCTGCACTGATTGACTCTTTTTTAAATATTCTGGGCCTAAAATAAATGAACATTGTAAAATGTTATGGGGCGCACATTGGACTTGGTAATTTCAAATATCGATTGCGAAATCTCTGAAATAAGCAGACTCCTATCAAGAGTCGATCATTATCACCCCCCTTCCTTATCAATATTGACAATTTAATTATAGAAAAATCGTCTCCTTTTGGATTGTGCAAAACTGCTCCTAAGGCATTTAACTTTCGTAAGGCAAATTTTCCTCTTCTATATGAATTAATCTTGAATATCGATTGGAAGCAATTGTTTGAATGCACAGACGTTAACAAAGCCGTTGCAAGCGTTGTATAACTTAATTAATAATGTTTTTAAAACCACTGTACCATTAAAAATAAATCGGAAACGAAGATATCCCCCTTGGTACACTTCTGAGATCATTCGCTTAATTGAAAATAAAGAATTAGCTTACAAAAAATATAAAAAATAAAAAACTAACTATTACTATGAAATATTTCGAAATGCTAGACTAACTCTTAAAACACTACTTGATAGTCGATACCAAGTCAATAGTCGAGGCTTTTGCTAATTTCTTCCAGAGCGTTTTCATTGATTCAGATGCAAGCAACTTTGTTCCTCATACTTTACTGCATAATCAAAATCTTAATTAATCCTGTTCAAGAGTCCGATATAATCGAAGTATCTAAAAAACTCAAAAACAGATTAACATGTGGTACCGATTCTATTCCAAGCTTTTTAGTTAAAGACTGCGTTACACCTTTAGCGAAACCATTAGCTCACATTTTTAACTTATCCATTCAAACAGGTTCGTTTCCATCTTGTTGGAAGATCGCGCGAGTTTTTAAAAAGGGCTGCCAGTCAGAACTTAGAAACTATAGACCGATATCAATTCTATGCAATTTTTCTAAGTTTTTTAAAATTTGTATACACAAACAATTACACGCACAAGTAAGTACATTAATATCGCCCGATCAACATGGTTTTATGGAACAAAGATCATGTATCACTAATTTATGTTGTCTTTCCGAATACATATGTCAAGCCCTAAACAACAGAAATCAAGTGGATGTTCTGTACATGGATTTTCAGAAGGCTTTCGATCAAGTAGATATCACTATTTTATTGATAAAACTTTATTATCTGAGTTGCTCTGAAAATGTATTAAAATTATTTTCTTCGTACCTTCTAGACCGAATGCAGTTTTTCAAAATCGACGGTTTTCGCTCCAATCGTAAGATCTGGTGTCCCACAGGGTGCAAACTTGGGACCGCTCCTTTTTTTGTTGTTTATCAATGACCTTGCACTGACTATTTTATGTCTTAAACTGCTTTTTGCAGTGATTTAAAAATTTATAGAATAGAAATTAAAAAAAAATTAAAAATTTATAGATTGCCAACTGCTTCAATCTAAATTAAATAATATATATGACTGGTGTCGGACATTTTCTTAATGTGTCAAAGTGTTTTCAAGTAACTCTTTGTAGAAACAACAAATTTTATTCAGCATAATTATCAAATATAAAATTTTCCTTTGACTAGGTGTCTTGAAATTAAAGATTTGGGTGTTACTTTTGACCAAAATTTCAACTTTAAAAATCATATCCATAATAAAGTTATAGCAGCATCCAGATCTCTGGTTTCTTCCGCTCCAAGCTTGAGTACGCTTCAATTATATATGGCATCCAGTATATCAGGTGGAGACTGATCAAATTGTGTCAATTCAGCGTAGATTTTTAAAATATTTAATGTACAAGACCGATGGTGTTTATCCAGCAAGAGGAACATGTCATGATATAATGCTTGCACGTTTTAACATGAAAGCCTTAGCCTTAGCCGACCGCCGTGTGGTAGCGGCCGTGGTCTTTTTATATAAGCTAGTTAATTATAAAACCGACTGTAGCTCATTGTTGAACCAAATTTACTTTGTTGTTCCCAGATTAAACTCTAGAAACTCTCGAACATTTCAGTGTAATAGAGCAATAAATAACATTTTTAGAGGGTCGCCGATTTATTATATGTGTAACTTATTTAATGCTCTTTGTAACCACAACTTAGACCTCTTTGTTGCTTCAATGTCTTTCTTAGTAGGATTTTTTAATCAATAATCTTAAATTTCCATTTTCTCTTAGAGATTTTGTAGGTCGGTAATGCTTTGAGTAAATGTATGTTTTCTACAATTTTTATTAGCCTATAAGCCTCTTTTATAATTTTTCCTTTAGCTTAATATTATATTGTATTATTTAATTTTAAACCTTAAACCTGTTGTACACAATTCTTTCTGTATTTCCTGTAAGTGGGTGACTGTTGGAAATAAAAAAAAGCCTTATTATTATTTAACGAATGTATATTCTAGATGGTCGCCATGTGTGTACATTCAAGGCAAACGTGAATGTGTTTTGTCGTATTTTACACTAATCCGCTAGTAACTCAACTTGACTGAGTGATTAAGATCATGAAAACTCGTTTGCCGTTCTCATATTGAATTGTTATCTCGGCAAGTATCCATGCTGCCGTGCCGTATACTTCAATATTAATTCTCTTTCAATTCTTACAACTTCAGCGTCAAATCGTGACTATACTAACACTATCTACTATTAAGGGTGCTTTTCAGAGGTCACCGGTGGATACACCGGGTTGCACCGGTAGTAATCGAGGCGTTTCAGAATTAACCTGGTACAAAAAACCCCACGTTTCAAAATTAACTGGTGAATTCAGCTGGTTGCGACCGACGAGGTATCGAATTAACCAATATAGTCAAATATATTCTTCCTAAGATTCCTAACTTAATTTTGTAGTTTTTTGTAGTTTAGTTTTTGTAAATTTGTTGTTACTCATTTTTTATTTTGCTTTTTTGTGGATATTTTATTTTGGTAAGTTTATGTTGACGGTCGAGTGAGGATAGTAGAAGAATAACATTAAACTTTAATATAATTTTTTTAAATTTTGTTTGTTTATAGGTACGACTATAAAAGCCACAAACTGATTGCAACAAAAACTGAGATCCTTACAATAAAACCGTGTCGTTTTTATTTAGTTTTTCGTTTCTTAAACATGAAAACAGTGGCAACCTTTCTAGCATTTTCCATAGTTTGTTTGATTTGCTTTAATCGATATTATTAATACTGCCAACTGTCAAATAAATGCAAAGAAAATCAACCGAAGCGTTTCAGAGTTTTTAAGTAACCGATCGGCAACCTGCGATTTACCGAAAAAAAATTGATTAACCGGTTAATTCAACTGGTGAATTAATGATGAATTCTGAAAAGTGCCTTAACACTATCTTACAAAGGGCAGTTCGAGCTTTCTGTATTCTCGTTTTGATCACTACAGTTAGGTTTCACTTATCATTGAAGTTGCTTTTCAGATACACCAACAGATAAACTCTCTCCAATTTTATGACATTGACTAAAGAGCTAAAAAATTTAGAACAAGGAAACATATAGCATTGATGGTATCCCTTTTTTTCGTCTGCGTGATTGTGCTCCTGCATTTACTAAAGCTCTTTGTATTATCTTTAATTTATCTCTTTGTATGCTTTTTCACTTTATTCATACTTGAAACATGTCTACCAAACGCAGTTGAAAAATCGGTGCCAAAAGTCAAGAAAGTTCTTTTGAATTTGAAGCCGATATTGCATGTTTGGTTCGATTGGCATATCCAGATGTCCCGGAAAGGAATCATGGAAAGTTTGGTCGTTCAAGCATTCCTGTATGGACTCCGCGGACTGCCTGGATCGGAAGTTGTAGTGTTAGAAATGTGGCAAACCAGGTCACATAAGAAGACCCCGTCCAGAAGGCGCTAGTTCTACTCCCGCTAGCGTTGGAAAACTAAAGCAGATCGATGCAAAGAGGCAATCGTCAACCTGTATTCAGCAAGCTTCAGTAAAAGTAAATACCGCCCAGCTCTGCTCGCTGCAGCACCATAGTGCTTTCATCGACGTGTGTGTGGATGGAACCCTCCGCACGGTGCTGCTGGTGATACAGGTGCGACAAAGACAATTATAAGAGTCAACATAGTAAAATCTGCAACTAAGATTCCGCAATTAATATGGCATTTACAAACAGTGACGGGAGATCGAGCAAATGTTCATGGTGAAACAAACGTTACGTTCACCATAAAAAAGCCACAATTGAACATCCTGTGGCTGAGTGACTGAGAATGGGGATGAGATGATGATGGTACCGACATAATGGACACTAGGGGCTTCCAGTTGACCTTTAGGCGGGGAGTTCTGAAGATAGACGACGAAGAAGTTATTTTGCATCATGAGAGGGATTACAGTGTTCAAGTCCTACTTTAAAGAGGAACCTTTGATTCAAGAGTGAAGCGAGATCGTTCTAAAAGACCGCGTTGATAGCAAGACTACAGACGGTGAAATAGTCATGTTCGAACCTGCAATGCATAACGATGCTGTTGGTCGAGGGAAGCCGGAAAGATCCTTGTACCCGCTGAAAGGAGTATTCCTTTTAGGATAATGAATTTCAATCATTATTCTATGTTATTAAAGAAGGGCACGGAGTTATGACACTGCTCTGCAGTTTCAGCAATACTTCGACAAGTTGCGGCTGTGAACATCAACTGGAAAGTTGTTCTGAAAGAATAAGGAGAGCTGGCATCGTCGTCGGGCACCGGTCTAAGACCATGACTTCTATATACTGCTCCATTGTTGTTTAAAATTTTGGAGCTGCTAGAAAACCGTTCTGCTGCAAATTCACATGTAGTTTTCCCACTTGTTGTTAATATTCATGAGTCTGCCTGTTGAGTAGATCTTGCGTCTGTAGGTAGAATGATATATCCCAGTTCGTTACCTTTCTTCAATGCGCAAACTGTCCAAATTTCTAATTATCTCTGGCTCTCCTATAAAACGTAGGGCTCTCGTTTGGATAGAATCAAGCAGCTTCAAAGTGTGTTTGGTTTTAGAGCTCCATATATGAGAGCATACTTAAGAGATAGACGAATCTAAGCCTTGTACAGCGTTAAAAGCTGTTGCGGTTTATACATGCTTTTAGTTTTAAAGAGAGTACAAAGTTTTTGAAAAGCCGCTTCACCTATTCCTGTTACATGATCATGTCAAGACATATTACTTTTAACTCCACGCCTAATAAGCGAACTGACGACGACAGCGGCAAAGTAAGCCCGGATATATTAAGGCTTGGGGCGGTAGAAGCAGCCTTCTTTGTAAATACAGTCGCCTAGAGTACTTGCTGCGTTAAACTCAATTAGAATATTCTCACCCCACTGTTGATGCCTGGAGACGACTACAGCATGGGGATCGGTTGAAGTAATCTGGTTGGGCCACTTGAAGGAAAACACCAATGTACTGTCATTAGGAAAGGTGTAAATAGGATTAGAAGTCTTGTCGAAAAGGTCGTTGATATATAACAGCAAGAGGGTAGGCAAGATGCATTCCTGAGGGGCAGCCGAGTTAATTTAAAACCTCTGCGAGGTGTGTCCATCAACGACAACCAGGATGGATCTGTTCTCGAGGAAGCTTTTAAGTCAAGCAACGAGATTGGTAATAAACCATAAGAATACAGTTTATTTACTGTCGCACACTTTTTTGACACCATTGACGGTATTCCTAGGCTGGTGGCCTTGTTAGTGTTCAAGCCTTTGGTAACTTGTTTTCAAGATCTCTGCTGGAAGACAATCTCTGGCAGCGAAAAAACCTTTCTTGGCAAAGGGGTGGTGATCTGTCTTGTGGCTCTATGGTAGAGCATGATGCGAACATTCGACCAAGCAAGTCTGTCTTTTCCATTGCAATGGTGGAATTTTTGACCTACAGAAACCTTGACCAACTGCTGTTGCTACACACTAAATAAAGTCTGGCCTTTCAGTTTGGGTTAGTGGTTTTGTTTCCTTCATATTTCCTTAATAGATCCTTGATAGATTTGTTGACGGCTTAAAGCTATATTATATTATAAATAGTAGTAAGGATTGCTTATTTCTTCAGAACTGTCTGAACCTCTTGAGGTTAACAATATTGTTGAATCAGTTTTAAAGAGGAATTGGTTCATAATTAGAAACTCTGAAAAAGTTTATTTCTACAATCTCCATTTTAACTGCTGTTTGGTTTCCTTGCCAGATGAAAAATGGAGTATGGCTGCATAATATCGAAGCTAGTTTATCAGTGTCACATGGATCTGGTTTAATCTGTTCAGTGTCAGTTTCCCAAGTACCTAGCTTAGAGACTCGATCGTAATTACTATAGATAATTTAATCATCAGCAACTATTAAGTCGTTTCGTCTATATTTCTACATTTCCTTGTGTATTGTGTATATTGGCTACCGTATCAGCTGCGTTAGGCCGTGACTAATCCTCGTCATCAGTCCTGTTAGAATAAGTCAACCAGTTGACAACGTAGACGTTAAAGTATCCCACAATAATAATTTCTGCACAAGATGGTTTGCTTGCAGATCGTCGATTTTATCAGCAAGGTTGGTGAAAAGCCTTCTGTAGTTTGTATTTCTGGCTGGTCTGTAGAGGAAGCACAGATACTTTGTGAATCTTTCGGTTGTTTCGGTTATAACCTTGGTTGTTGCCGAGTTCACTTTCGTCTCTCCTAGAGCTCAATATTATATTGATTTGACTCTTTGATCTTACTGGTCAACCCCTTCAAATAATTTTTTTCACCAACAAAATATGAGCAGACCATTCAAACTTTTATAAAACATGCATTATTTTCAGTGCCTAAACGTTATGGATCCCTCTATATTTATCGACTGGTGTAAAAAGGATACTTGCAATAATCCCGAAGGTTCTTGCGCAGCAGTGGAGGCGTTCGCACGTGACTGCGCAGCAGCAGGCTTTTGCGTCAACTGGAGGAATGAATACTGTCCTGCGCAGGTAAGTTTAAAAAAATAAAAATTTGTTGAAACAATATTTTAAGAAACGTACTTTCTTTTGCAGACCTGCGGAACTGATCAGCATTACGAACCTTGTGCCCAACAAAGACAGACTACATGTGAAGATATTAAGGACAAAAAAATATTGAAGGGCTCTGGCCTGATGGAAGGTTGTTATTGCGAAGTGGGAAAGGTAAGTTTGGTAAATTATCTTTTTTTAATTGTAGGAGATCCTGTTTACAGAGAAAGACCTGAGAGAGATCCTATTTACAATAAAGTCCTTACACGTTTTATTAAAAATCTTAATCCTACTTATAGTTTTAATTTTATTTGGTATTAAGTTATGAAATTTTGGTGCTAAATAATTTGCAAATTTTAAATTTATAGTTTTTTTTATTTGATGGTATAATTAAGTGTTTATTAACATTTGCTCTTTTGTTTGATGATGATGGTTTACGATTTTTTTTAGTGTTTCTTTTTTATGTATATAGGTACAAATATAATGTATGTATAAACAGTCTAAGTTGCAGATGTCGCTGTCATACAATGATTTAGTTGAATATCGCGTATCTTTCTTAAAAATTATGAAGTTTTGTATTACCCGTAATGGTTGTAAATTACTTTTGTATGTTCCCCCCATACCACAAGGCCGTACCGCAGCAATGATTCCACTAGAGATTTGTATACTAATTTAATCAGGTTAATGCAGAGAAATTCTCTAAGAAGATAAAATTTATGAATTAAGGTGCGCACTTTTTGGTGAGATATGATATATGTTCTGTCCTTTTTAAATGCTGATCAATAACTATTCCTAAATATTTAGTTTTCTTTACCTCTGATATAAAACAGTGGTTTTCTTCACTTGTCTGAATTTCAGTAAAATTCGGTTTACTTATGCTTATTAGCGAAAATGCAACCAGTCTGTCCTTTAGGCACTTTTCAAAAATGTTAGCAGAATTATTTATCAAACTAATAGGGCGATAATTCTGAATTTTATTTTTTTCTCCGCTTTTATCATTTGGGGTAATTATGGATTCTTTAAAATGATTAGGTATAATACTTGTTTTAAAAATTAAATTCATAATATACATTAGGAGTTTAATTATTTCTACATGTACACGTTTACTAATTCGTGCGGAAATTCCATCCTTTCCTGGGGCACTATCATTTTTTAATGTAAATATTTGCTTCCAACTAATATCAACAATAAGATCACTGGAGTAGTGTAGAATGGATGATCGCTTTACAAACCGAATGTATCTAAAGAAAAATGGAAAGCAGCTGGCTACCGGGCGTGACAACTTCGGCAGCTACCTAGTACGCTTAAGAATGAAAGATTCCGTACATCTTGTGAGATTAAAAAGGTTTAATGTCCTACGATGATTTAATCTTGTTAAGAAAAGGTTGTCCTGTTTAGTAGAAGTATCAACAAGGAAGCAGTATAATTTTTTGTATAAATACTAGCAAATGATTATTAAAAAAAGTGAGCCATCGTCAATTCCAGAGACAAGAAAAAGGAATAGCCTCACACAACCTAATCCTCTAGATTATCCACAAAGTTCTTTGTGTGCCAAGAACGTGATTTTTAGTAAAAGTGTTGTCAAAAAAGATATTTAAGAAGCGGTTGCGATCTATGGGTGCTTATAAAGCTAAAATAATTGAATTTCCTTGTTTTTCTTTTACAACTTTTTATCTGGAAGGCGACGTTTTATTTAGACGTAGGACGCATTTTAATTCGTTATTTATTAAGAACAATAAAACTAAATCTGTTTTGTGGACTACTCCGATTTCCTGGTTTTGACTATACAGGGTGTCCCAACGCTATTTACATACAATTTTTTTTTCGGCCCTATAGATGATATGAAAAAAAGTTAAGATAAAAAGTGTTTGTTTGAAAAATACTAATTTTAGTCACAGTATTGTACAGATGTCAGATGTTTATATATAGAGTGTCTCAAAAATAAATTTCTTATTGTCAGGTAAATTTTTTCAAGTAGAGCATGTATATTTTACCAATTTTTTATTCTTCAGTTAATTCTACATAAAAAAATTATAGTTACGTACTTATTATACGTCAAATATTGATGGTGTTTGAGGTAATTGCTTATTATAATTTTTTTTCAGTCTACTATTAAAACAGTTAAAAACAATTATAAAACTAGAATAATTTAAAAAAACTATAATAAATGTTCAAGCTGCTGACCGTTCTCAGTTTGACCGAGTTCGTACCTTTTTATTAGCTCAGTGGTACAGGCGCTTTTTATTACTTCTTCCGGAATTACTCTACAAGCACGTGTAACTTTGTTTCTTAAATCCTCCAAATTTCTTAGCTCTTCAGTGTAAACTTGTCCCCTTAAATCTATATCCCTACAAGAAAAAATCTACCGGTGTTAAGTCAGGTGACCGGGCTGGCCATCTGACAGGACCTCTATTTTTGATCCAGTACCTTCCAAATCTATTGTCAAGGAAATTTGATACAATATGCGAGTTATGAGGTGCATCATCATCCTGTTAGCCACAGATTACGTCGTTCTGATAGAGGAACTTCTTCCAGCAGCGTTGGAATTTAATCAATAATTTAATAATTTAATCAATATTTGACGTAAAGTGTATAATTAATTTTTGATGTAAAATTACATAAAGAGTAAAAATTTGGTAAAATATATAGGGAGTTCCATTAAAAAAAACTTACTTGATAATGAAAACTTTGTTTTTGAGACACTTCATATATTTACCAATACTGTCAACAAAATTAGTATTTTCGAACAAACACTTTTTGTCTTAACTTTTTTTAACACGCTTTTATTAGCTAGGTATCTATGTATGTATGTAACATAATCTTTGAGCTTAATTTTCACTGCTTTCTAAAAGTCTAATCAATTTGAAACTTAGCACACTTATCAAGGACTGATGACAATGCAATAATTTCATAACAGTTTCCCATTATCCTTATTAGGAGTACCAGGATTAATAAATTCTTTTTTATTTACACCGACACACAGGTTTGGTTACCGTTCAAAAACAATATGTGATCAATAGAGCTGTAAAAAAAGTAACTATTCCTTACTCAAGTACTCGTTACTTACTCGGATCCGAAGTAACGGATATCAATGACAGCTTACAAACGGTGACTCGAGTACTCGTTTCTCTACGGCTTTCGCTGGGCGCATTGGCAGTAATGGCAGTCCGCCACTGTTGTTTCTGTAATATCTTTACAGAAACAACAGAAAATTAATAATTTAATTTTGAACATGATAATATTTTATTTGCAGCCTTTTTCTATCGTAGACCATTACACAACAGGACTCCAAGAAATTATTAATTAGTTTATTGGAATATATGTCAACAAGGTTTGTAAATATTGAATTGAATAATACAATATCCAAAGCGGCAATATTAGATCCTCGATTTAAAGACAGAGCATTATGTACTTGCTAAAAAAATTAAAGAAAAAATTCAAGACCTAGTTGTCCAATTAATTAATAAAAAAAAGCAAGATCAGGAACAAACTTTGGACAATAACTTATCAAAAAATGAGTCAGAAGTAAATAAAGAAGACGATGAAATTGATCTAGTATGGAAAGATTTTGATAGGCAAACAAAAAACATTTCAGTCCAAAATTCAGTTTCTTAAGCCATAATAGAAATCAAAATGTACATGGAAGATGCCTCTATTGATAGAAAACAAGACCCCTTGCAATATTGGAGAAGCAGGGAATTAATTTATCCCCATCTTAGTAAATTGGCCAAGAAATATTTGGGCATAGTCGCCACCTCTGTACCTTCTGAATGGATATTTTCGAAAGCAGGAGAGATTGTATCCCGAAAAAGAAGCTCTATTAAAGGCAAGAATGTCCAAAGTTTACTCTTTCTAAACGTTAATCAAAATATTTTCTAAATAAATATGTTTAAGGGAAAATACATGTATGTATATTTTATTTGAGTAATAATTGGAGAAATCTGATCATTTTAAATACGGTATTTTTTTAAATTTTTAATTTAACACCCTTCCCTAAAAAAATAAAACAGATTTTTAATAACAAAAAATATATTCAAATAGTACTGAAAAGAAAAAACATATAAATCTAATTAAAATCCAAATATCCACTTTAAAATTACACTAAGTGTAATATTGTTTATTAATTCCCCTATGACCCTTATGTTTCTATATAATGTTTTTAAACAAGTTCTATATAAAGTTGCATCGGGTAAAACCTGTGAAAAACGTAATATTCGTTATTTAACTTCAAACCGAATACCAATAATACCTAATGCAAAATTTACGGAAACGAGTACTCGAATAACGGAACCGAAGTAACGAGTACTGGAACCGAAAGTAAGGAATCGTTACAAGTAGTTAAAAGTAACCGAATCTGACAGCACTAGTGATCAATCACATTTAAATGGATCTGTCTATAGTTGCACGGATGGCCAGCAGTATTTTGCTTAATTATACGTTAAATTCATTGTATTTTCTATTTATAAAATTAGTATACTTTTTCAGTTAACATTCAATTTATCGATTGCCGCCCCCTCTGAAAGTTTTCAGGTAATAGGAGATGCTTTCAACAAGATAATAAATCATAGTTTAAAAAACTAAAAAAAGACGCTTTTGTTGCTAATAGCACAAAAAGTAGAAAATAATACTTAATTACAAAGAGTTTTTATTAAAGTAGTAAATGATCGGACAATCAATCATAATTAATTACCCCAAATAAAAATTATAATAAAATTGAAGTTATTAACAGAATAATTCAAATCAAAGTAAAAAGCGCGGGGTGCGCGATATATTATAAATATGACATATTATAAATATGACAATTATTCTATTGGCAACTATCTATGAGAAAAGAGTTATGAAAATGAAGTAAAATGCACCACACGCTTTTTACTGTGATTTGAATTATTCTGTTAATAACTTAAATTTTATTATGATTGTTATTTGAGGTTATTAATTATGATTGATTGTATGACCTTCTACTACTGTAATAAAAAAATTTTGTATTTAAAAATTATTTCCTTATTTTTAGTTTGATTAGCAATAAAAGCGTTTTTTTTTTGTATTTTTAGACTATTACTAATTTCATATCAAATACAAATGCGACAAAAAAATCGTGTGTTAATAGAGTTTGTACCTTTTATTATAATTACAATTTAAAAATCCTTATGTTACGCAATTGTAGATATGTTATAAAAATACTGCTTCCAGGTTCTTCTAAACGATACCTGTATCCTACCCAAAGATTGTGAGATTTGTGACGACGAAGGGCATCATCCAGGCGATGTGTGGAAAAAGAATAAATGCACTACTTGCAGATGTGAGGGTTTAAATGTGAAATGCGACACCCAGTATTGTCCTGGAAAAGAGACTATATGCGAGAGAGGGTAAGAATAATACATCGTACCATATCTAGAAGTAAGTAACCAAACTTATATACAATTTCTCTTAGATATACTGCAATACAGGTGCCAACTCAAGAAGATACTTGCTGTGAAAAATACGCTTGTGGTAAGAATTCGTATTTAGTTTCTACTTCTCAAATATTATTAATAAATGTACTTTTATTTAAAAACGAAATGCTTAAAAAGTTTTATTAAACATTTATCTTTAGTACCGGAACCTACGGCCGGACCAACCTGTGAGCCTCCACAAAAACTGATTTGCGCCAATGATCAAGTTTTAAAACTAGACACCAAGCCTAACGGATGCCAAACATTTATATGCGAATGTAAACCTAAGGAAGAATGTTTAAAAATTGAAATTCAGAAAGTAGAAGCCTTGGAACCCGGGATGGAGAAAATTATTGACGAAAATGGTATGGAAATTTTGAAAAACAGTTCACACACTTCAGGGTTATCCATAATTGGTTTTTGTCTCAGGATGTTGTCCATTGGTTAAACTGGTTTGCAATAAAGACAATTGTCCCCGACCTACAGAATGTCCCCAATATTACGTGTCAGAAAAAGAAGAATATCCAGGCCAGTGTTGTCCTACTTACACCTGTAAACCACCCAAGGAGAAATGCATTTTTGAGACATCGTATGGAGCCGCAGAAAATGGTGGAGAAAGACTTTTGACAAAGTAAGTATTTAGGTATTAAATAGCGTTTTACAGACCTGTGAACGTTTTATTCCAAGAGTTTAAAATTTCTTACAAAATCGTAGCACAAAGAACTGGTAAATCAGCAGTTACGTTCATTCTATACTCTGAGAGAGCAAAGCTTATTAAATTAAAATAGCATCCTATAGACATTATCATAATATAAGGGTTTGCTCTAACAGCTAATAAACCTGAAGAATTCTGTCACACTTATAGAGTCAGATGTGTAAATAACGAATTTTCTTAAATTACTAAATACTAATAAAGATTACAAAATGGGGAAGTCTTTATATCCAAGAAGAATACATGTAGGTCACTTAGGTAAATGTGTACCAGTATTAGGTAACGGTGTAAGTGACCTACATGTATTTTTCTTGGAGATAAAGACTTCCCCATTTTGTAATCTTTATAAACACATTCTCCTACAAAATATGGACTTCAACAAATACTAATAAGTTAATAAATAATGCACATCCGTTGGATTTTCGCTGAGATTGTTGCCAACCTTTATTGCTAAAGACGGTAACCTGAGAAGAAGATTAGACACTTTTCAAAGATGCATACGTTTTGACGTTTAACATAGACGTAAACGTTATCTTAGGCGCTGTTTGACAGCTCTCCAAAAAGTGTTTTCGAAATAGGTGGGTGATCTCAGATGTAAATAGCTCCGCACGAGCGTGATACGTTTACCGCTAACCTAACGATAGCAAGAAGCTTTATTTCCAAGAAATTCGTTTTCATAATTTTCTTTGTGATTATTATTCCTTAAATTTTCTAGCCTCATTTTTATTTAATATTAAACCAACTATAGATATTTCATTAATATTTGGTCTACAATATTATATCTAATTATTTAAATAGGTAGCGTTATTTAAAAATTGGCAAGTACCTAAAGTTACAGTTTGATTGAGGATTTTTCAGCTCTAGAATCAGACAAAAATTATTGTGTATGATGTTCTATTTTGCTGGTATCAACATAGGGATTATTTGCTAGGATGTCCATTAGACGTATTTGGTCATCTTCATCATTAAATCTGACCCTACTTCTCTTGAATTTTGTCAAGACACTGGAATTTAGATTTGAGTTAGTCGTGGTCATTATTATGCAAAATAAAAACCAATTTCTTTTTACTGCTTCAAACAAAATGAGACTAAGTAAACTTGAATTACTAATTATTATTATTTGACAATAATGTAAACAATATTATTGCGCATGCGTTTCGCTATAGTTATGGCTAATCCTATCGTCCGTAAGATAGCGGAGGGTGCCGATAAGGATATATAAAAAATGACACTTCAAATGTCATACATGTCAATTAGTGGTTACCGGTAATACTTCTCAATGGTTTCGAAAACTGTCTATTAAGTATAAAATAAATGGTTGCCTGTTGGCAGATGTGTCGGTTTGCCTTAGATTCCAACTAAGCTCTCATATTCCATATATGAACGGCAGTCTTAACATTATTCTCAAATGCGAGAAGTATCAGAAAATTGATAAAATTAATACTCTATTGTTGAAAGTTCTCACAATATTACCATACAAACTTAATTAAATCAATTTAGGAGTGATGCCTTGACTTTATTTGAAAGGATATTGAAAAACCTAAGATCAAGAAAGTGTGGAGTTTGGCTTGGGTATGCTATATAGTTCTGTTTATCTAGTGCCATAGCAGTAGCTCTTACAATGCACCTAAATTATACCTTCGTTGCTCTTAATAAGCAGTAGATTATCAAGAATGAATTGAGAGGACAATCTTAAAATATTTAAATTTATTAAAGTCTGTCTGTAGTCCTTCCTATACTTAAGTTCAACCAAGATCCAAACAGTTTTTCTTTGTAATCCTAAGATTATCTCCCAAAAAGAGAAGTACGTACGGAGGTCAAACAAAGGAGTTCTTAAACGAAAGCTACTGAGTTTGCAAGTCCGAAGAGATAAACTTAAGTAAAGAGTTCCATTTAACAGTTTTTAGAGCCCCATTGACACTGTTCCTTGTCTTCATTATACTCTTCATTATTCGTTAGCAGTCGATTCATAAGCCTTTATTTCCAACAGGCAACTTGCCCAATAACAGGAAACAGTTGCAAAACAATGAAAAATATAGTTTAAAGAAAAAAAAACACAAAACAAAGCTAAAAGAATAAAAAGAAAGGAAAAAAAGTAAAGTCACAATCTCAAAAGTTATCCAAAAAATTAGACCAAATATTAATACGATATAAAAACCCAATTATAAAAGTTTAACAAGATAATAACTTATTCAACAAAATTAAATTAACTGCAATATACCTCCTAACTATAATTTAAACACATGTGTCTTAATCCCAAGAGTAATGATCCACCAAGATATCGACAATCACATGAACCGGAGAAAAATTTATATCGCACGTGTGACAGATCCGATTAAATATAGCGCATCTTATATATAGTGGCGATTTCAACAGGATGTTAGTATGAGGCCTTGGCAGAAAGAATGTTAGGGGATGTCTAGCATTAAGCCTCGGCACCATGAAACGTACACCAGAAAGAAGTACAGAACTATGAATGAATCCATTCAGTAACCCATGCAGGAATTTTACAGAGAAGATCATTCTTGTGAGATGTAATGGATCTAGATTGAAGCGTTCTAATAGTTGCCGATGATCAAACCCTCTAACTGGATATATGCCATCCTGCCTGAAGGCAAAAACTTAGCAAATCTACGCTGAACAGATTCAAGGAGACTAACATGATTTTGATAAAGCGGGTTCCATATAATGCAGCCGAACTCCAGTTTTGATGTCACAAAGCAACAGAAAAGCAGTCTTAATGTAGATTTCAAAGTAAAACTTTGAGAACTTCTAATTATGAACCCAAGCCTTCTCAGGGCTGACTTGACTATGTTATTGAAGTGTGGAACGAAAGTAAATTCACAGTCAAAGGTGATACCAAGATCAGTAATTTGCTCTAATTTACTCAAAATAGTATCATTAATAAAGTAATCAAAACTTAAGGGTCTTTTTGATCTAGAATAACTGACCACTTTACATTTAGCCGCATTCAAGGCTAACCTGTTAACAGCGCACCATACCTCCAATGTATTTAGGCAGTTCTAAAGAAAAACATAATCCTCCAAACCATATACATTTAAATATAGCTTCAAATCATCGGCAAAAGCCAGCTTATGACAAGTGAGTGACTCAATCAAGTCATTTATAAAAAAACTAAACAGGAGCGGACCCAGGTTCGAACCCTGGGTCACACCCGACGTTACATTAAAAAGTTTCGAATCAAAGTCCTCATATTCGACATATTGAGATCTACCAATCGAGTAGGAATGAAATTAATTAAATAATCTCCCTGAAAAACCATACTGGGTTAATTAATGCAGCAAAATATAGTGATCTATCCGATCAAAGGCTTTTTGGAAGTCGGTATAAATAACATCGACTTGAGTATTAACATCAAGTGATTTACAGATGTGGCTAGACCGACAGGATAAGTTAGTAACACAAGATCGCCCGCTAAAAAATCCATGCTGGTTTACAGAGATGAGTTCTTTTGCGTGACTAAATAGCGACCGATTTAGGATAATTTCGAAAATTTTTGAGAAGTTACAGAGTAATGAGATTGATTGAGAGGTATTATTTTAGCAGTCTTCCAAATTTCAGAAATCTGTTCTGTTGACAGTATTAAGTTGAAAATGTAGGTCAGCGGATCAGCCAGGACACCAATGCAATCTTTAACCAAGAAGCTAGGTACACCGTCTACACCAGATGTTAACTTATTTTTGAGTTTTTTACTAGCCAAAATAATCTGGGAAGCATCAACGTTGGAAATGTCAAAGTGGGGCAAATTATCAGATGTCGACGAATGGTTAATGAAATTTGATTGTATAAATGCCTCACCAAAGAATAGTGCAAAAGCATCAACTATGTCTTGTGGGTCTTTAATTACCACGTCATCGGGTAGCCTCATCATACCAGGAATCCTGGTGCCAGCCTTCTTAGAACCAATAAAACTCCAAAAGCTAGATGGGTCCAAAGAAATATTCCTTTCGGTGTTTGATATATACAACTTATATTCATTGCGTATTTGTAGTTTGATAAGGCGTCTAAGAGAATGGAATTTATTTTGAAAGAATGGAGAATTGTACATTTTAAAGTTCTTGAAAGCCTTTTCTTTCCTATAAATGTTCTTAATCAATTCTCGAGAATGATAATTTGGAAATCTTCTTTTACGTTGCTGCTTAAGAGGAATGTGTGCGGCAAATATGCCATTCAATATATCATATAGGGCTCCACATGCATCATTAACCTTAGAGGATAAATACACAGTAGACCAGTCAGCTTCAAGGATCGAGTCATAAAGGAGATGTAAGTTGGCCTTTCTAAAGTTAAAATAATGAGATAAGCATCATCTGTGTTTATTAGTTCTGCTAGATCAGTAGGATCTTATTAGTCCAATACTATTTTGTGAGAATGTAATATTTAAGCTATAGAATGTTTTAGAGGTAATTGGTGGTCAACATAGTCCAATGCCTTGGACAGGTTCTAGTACTCAGTACGTATACTCCTGCAGAAACTAAACTGACTTTAAAATATTTGTAATTCTATAAAATTTATACTTTTTTATAGATATGAAAAACAGACAACCCTTAAGAATGGAAATGAAACATGGCAGGATGGTCCATGCAGAGACTGTAAATGTATCCTTACAAGTGGAGGTAGTAATAAATTAAACATTAACTTTTTATAAGATACTTAATTAAACTAAAATATAGGAACCTATCAGGCAGCATGTTCGGAAACCGAATGTCCACTGATCGAAGATCACAGTGATTTTGAGGACTACGAGTTAAAACTGGTTCCTGTACCGAAACAATGTTGTCCAAAAATAGAGAGATCTGCTTGCAAATTTGGCGACACAATTTATGAGGTGGGAACAGAATGGCAAAAAGATGAAGACTATTGTACGACGTATAAATGCATCGAGGCCGGTAACGTGAAGCTGGAAACATCTATACAAAAGTGTGAAGAAAAGGTAAGTTATAAGTAGATTAAATTACGAGACAGCTTTACCACTAACCAAAACTCTTTATTTAACTCTTGATACGTGTCTCGTTAACGATGTTAGCATCTTTGGGAGAATATTAAAACTTGTTTGAAGTCGATTAAATTTAAGATTAAAACTTAATTTTCTTAGTTTTATATGTGTGTCATTAGGTTTTTTTATAATAGTTTTGCTCTTTTAAATAAGCTAGTTAGGATTATCAGTTTATTTCTCCTGACTTGTCTTATTCTATTGTATATGTAGTAACAAATGACCAAATAAGTCAGTAATCAGTAAAAGAAGTTTTGATGTTCTCCCAAAGATGCTAACATTGTTAGCGAAACACGTGTCGAGAATAAATAAAGAGTTTTGGTTAGTGGTAAAACTTGCTCGTAATTTGAGTGTCATACCAAAGGTTCCAACCATAGGACTATTAAGTTATAAGTAGGTTATGAAAAATATATTTAGTATAGGACAGGGTGCAAATATGGAATACCATTTTGTTTGATGCATACATTTTTTTTCTTAGTAGATAGAATTAAGCCAAATTTTGGCTAGAAATATAAAAGGAATTGTGAAATTATTAAAAAGAAATTTACAAAAATAAATTCCGAAAAAATACTATAAAATGTCTACCTAAGAAAAGGTGTTGCAAATATGGAATACCATAAATACCACACAAAAAAAAATATGTAACTTAAGATTCATAAAAATTAAATGTAACTACAATGTCTAAAATGACATATTACTTGCACTATTTGCAAAGATACTCGTCCTTTTCAGCGCCTGCGTAATTATTAGAGCCCACATTGAGCACATTAAACACTGGACCCATAATTCTCCCCTGTGATGAGAACTTATTTTCAAAATATGCATTTAGCATCATTCTTATTTGGTTTTAACTGTTCCGGTATATTTTCCAAATCATTATCAGGATCGTCAAGATGTAAAACTACATCTTGGTTTGAATCCTCAGATTCATCAGGACTTTTGATTTTAGACCTTAATTTTTTTATAATTTTGAGAGCTTTTTTTTGTTTCAACGGTTTTTCTGAAGATAAGTTTCTCTTCACGCTTTTGCCTTTCTTTACTTTTTTTAATTTATCGACGGATTTAGTTCTTCTTTGTAAGGTGACGAGGTAATCAGAGTAGATCCAACTGTCTTGCGTCCTTAGTTGGATTTTTTTCGGATTGTGTTTAGAAAGGACGATATTTTAAAAGGTGAAACAAACTTCTGGGTTGCTTTTTGTGAGTCTAAATCAACATCTGAGTCAGAGTTCTGAGCTACATGTGGGTAAACCGGTTGAATTCTGATGGATGTATTATTTTCGCGCGATGTTCTAGAGCACGAAGGTTTATCAAGAGGGTCAATAAAAGTTAAAGCATGAAAATGATAAAGCATGAAGCCTCTTTGACAGGACCAGTCAATGGTGCAGATCAGGCTTGGTCGACAGACATAGTAGAGGTTTATGTTATTTTGATTTTTTTAATGGTAACAGTTATGCCTCTTTTAGCTGCTTCTTGTTCCGTAGCAACGAAGTCAGCTTCACCGTTAGCAGCTATTGTGTATGTCTAAACTTTTTTGTAAGCTCTACCAAATAATTCCATTATGTCAAAAGAACTAAGTTTTGTAAAGGTGTTTACTGGCGCTTACTAATTCTTTCTATCCCCTCTCGATCTTCTGGGTTATTTATAAAGTTTGTAGTTGGTTATCCAACCATTATCTCGGGCGCCACCCTCAAGTTTAATGTGGATGAGGGACCACGGCCTATCGGGTAGCCTTTAGACAGTGGAGAAAGTAATCCAGGTCTTCTGTGTGAGTAAAACAATAGGCAACATTATAACAAAATCACATTTATTCATCCCCAAAACCTAACATGTCATCTCTTTGCTAACACTTCTCAATAAGCCTTACATACAACTAAATTCAATACGGTACGGTGCGGGAAGATGAGGGGTGCAATGAAGAGAACCCATCTCGGTAAGCAATATGTAAAAACGGTACGGTAATTTATGGCAGTGAATAAATGAATCAGATACAGCCCAGGGAAAATAAAGCATGAAACGGTCGGTATTAATCGGAATGGTAAGCGGTAAGTCACCCACAGGATAATTAAGCGGTCTAGTATGGAAAATAAATGCGGTCGCTCGTAACCTTGGCCAACTCTGTTTAAAATGTCGGTAGACGCGGTCTTAATTATATGGGTAGAAGATGGCAATGCTGTTAGGTTGGGAATAATGGGATAATATCCAATGCAGGGTGATACCTCGTAACGGTCCGACACGTAGCCCCCTAGCACTTTTTTTAAGGAATACACAGTATTACCCCGTAACGGTCCGGCACGCAACCCCGTGTATCCTGTGGATATTAGGAATAAGGAGATAATGTCCAATGCAGGGTGATACCTCGTAACGGTCCGACACGTAGCCCCCTAGCACTTTTTAAGGAATACACAGTGTTACCCCGTAACGGTCCGGCTTTGACGGATCCAGATACGAATTTCCTCACTGTAATAAACTTTTAATGGCCCCATAAAAAATTTATCTAATGGTTAGAGCTTCTGGATTGAGTGCGGAGGTAGACATAAAATATTAACATGATTTACCCTTGCAATTGCCATGGCTGTAATGGCCGTCAAGTATTAACAGGATAGGATTTTTTTCAGTTGGTTTAGTTTAGTGTATTCGATAAAGTGACGAAACCACTTTATAAAAATATGTGGCTGCACCCAACCGGATGGATGTGCACTCCTATGGATCCAGGAGGAGCTCCTTTCATAAGCTGAATGTTCATATTTTATCTAGGAAAATTAACCAAGGTTGCCAGCAAAGTTGCCAGCTGCACCCATACAAAAATGATGGTTATAAGGGCCTTCCTCTCTGCTGAGGTTAACGAAGCGACTTGACATTTGCCTTGAAGTCCTATAACTCACGATACTTTAGTTTGAACAATTTTTAAACCAGTTTCACATTGTAGACGTTGTTCGGGGAATAAGGCATTTGTTCTTAAAGAAGGTCAAAAAACCCATCAACTCTTTCTTTACAAAAACCTGCAGCTCTTGCAAATGATGTCCCTATTGGTTTCCTTACTAACAATGTTGGATGTCCTTTTAAAAATAAGTCGATCCAGGCTCTGCTTGCTAATTCTAATGCAGAAAACGGGTGTTTGATTTTATTCCTTACGGCCAATTGATATGCCATACGTTTTAGATCCTTGTGAGACCATAAAATTTGGACTCCATTTTTAAATTATAATCAACTAATACCTTCTCCAGCTCAAATCCCAATATACATTTTCTTCCAAGTTGGGTTGCTGCAGCCTGATCTGGTGAAACTGTGTCAATTTAACTCAGACGAAAAAGCGTTGTACGGGGAATCCCAGAGGTTTTAGATACTTTGAGATATCCCATTTTTCCTCTCTGACTGCCTTGATGGCCATAGCCATGGCTTCTTCCTTATACTGTTTTCTTTTATTATTGCAAGCCGCCCGGCGTACAGTTTTTCGTGGCATCCTAAAAAAATAAAATTCTTTAGTAACACGATAAATAAAAACATGGTGTACAGTAATACATACACCTTTTTTTACTACATACATACATATACAGATCGTGTTATCGTGAGCTACGTATTACCCAAAATAATGGCAACACCGCTTGGTTGCGGCTTGCAGGCGGCGGAATTTTTCGTTTTTATTTTTTGAACCGGGAGTCAGCAGACTTCACTTTGCTGTGTTACTGCACGTTGCATTAATAATTTTTGAGCGTTATTTTCGTGTTTTTTTCACTATGGCTGTTTATACCCCTTCCGAAAGATTTCAACTAATTAAATGGTTTTATGGAGGCAATTCGGCAGTACAATGTAGAGATTTGTTTTCAGTGACATTTGAGAATAGACCGATTTCTTGTGCAAAAACGGTTTTAAATGTGGTTACAAATTTTGAGACATCTTTTTGTCTTCAAGATTGTAAAAAATGCCACACAAAACGTCAAGAACCACCTGTTGAAGTTATCCAGGATATAGAACGGCGGGAAGAAATGGTTTGCAGTACCCTAGAACTTGATTCGACACGGTCCACTAGTAGTGTTGGAGAGGAACTGGGAATGAGCAATAAAACTGTTGCTCGTATCTGAAAAAAATATGGGTACAAATGTTTCAAGTATTCAAAATTGTTCAAAATTCAATTTTGTTTTCTGATGAATCTTCTTTTTTTTCATGACATGGCAAACACAATCCCTCCATTGTTCGTTATTGGTCTCAGGAAAACGAGCACAGAAGTTTTCAGTTTTGTACCCAGTATCTTCAGAAATTGCGTGGGGAAATGTTTGGGCAGGTATTTTGGGCGACAATGTTATAGCGCCATTTTTTATTGATGGCACTTTAAACGCCCAAAAGTACCTTGAGTTGCTGTAAAACCAAGTTCTTCCTGCCATTCAAATCCTACCTGAGGTAGACCTGGGATCGGTTTATTTTCAGCAAGATGGCTGTCCTGCTCATAACGCGGCTACGGTAAAAGAATTTTTAACAAATATTTTTCCTAACCGCCTTATTAGTGGGACTATTGATACTAAATGGCCTCCTAGATCTCCAGATTTGTCTCCAAATGACTTTTCTGTAGGGTTACCTTAAGCAGACCATTTACAAGCATGAATTTAGTAGGCCAACAAATTTAGAGGAGTTGCGAAATAAAATTGTCGAAGGTGCCAATTCCATTTCACCTAAAACTCTTTTGGAGGTGCGAAATAGCTTTTACGATAGTTCAAGTTTTTGTTTAGCGAAGGAAGGCGGTTTATTTGAGCCTTTTATTTAAAAAATGATATGTTGTTAAGTTTGTTTATTAGAGTTGCATTTCTGATTTTTATTATATTTTTATCAGAGTTGATATTTTATTTTTTATTAGAATAACGCTTTAATTTTTATTATACAAAACACAGCATATTAAACATTTAAAGATTACAATTATATGCGGGTTTTACACATTGTCATATCTGTAAAACCCACATTAGAATAAATATTTTAAAAATTCCTGGATTTTCGCGTAATATTTTGGGACATTTTGTCGCCAAACGACGCAGCTCCCACAAAAGTCAGATGTTTACTAATCCCGTCCTCGGGCCGGCCGAGGCGGTGCTCTGTCGCAGGCACTCGTACACGCGCGACGTTGCAAAATTTCGCCTCTATGCGGTTTCCTATAAGTAACGAACGAAAACACGATCTGTATATACATGCTAGTATTCCATATTAACAACAAGCCATGATATTTGAAGTTATATCAGCCCATCCTAACAAAAAAACGAAACAAACGGGAGTGTATCTTAAAGTTTGGTTTACATAGAGGGGCATTTTAACAATTAAATAAACACATGCACAAAAAAAATATGATGCTCAACAATCACTTACCTGTTAAAATTAACAGTACAAGAAATTCAGGTCTCAACATGCGGTAAACAGAAACTATACTGAAACTGCGCGTGGCAGGCCGCTTCGCATAGAGGGCTTTAACATTCACAAGCTATAGTAATTTTTTAACAGAGGGCGGCACTTAATTTAGTGAAAACCAAGTTATTCCACATTACAAGCATATTCCATATTTGCACCTTCTCCTCTAATATTTTGTCTTTGAAATAATGCTTTAATTACACTTTATTATAAAGTTTTAATTTTAAATTAATTAATTTAAAATTAATATGCGTTGAAAAATTAAGGACACTACATAACTAGTAGGAATATTGTGTCATGGTTTATGTTCTAGAAATTGATCCTTATTTTTGAACAAAAACATCAAGCACTCATATATGTACATTCCAGCGAGTGTGAGAAAATGAAGATTTTAAAATGCAGCGACCAAATTTTCGCAAATTAGAAAACTTGAAGGTGTTTTGTATTTAAATATTTCGACATTACCTTCAAATACTAGCACGCTATGTTGACCCCCTTGCAATAATTCGCCAAATGCTCAGTCTAGTCCAGATTCTGATCAGATATGGATGCCTAATAATTTTGAAATTTTTGCCCGCTGTATAACTTAATGATTAATTATAACCTGATCAGGAATCACAGTGGTGTTTCTTTCTTTGGTACGAAAACAAACTTGATTTTGTCATTACTAATAACCAGTTTGTTCTTTAAAAACCAATCCTCTGCTGTTTTTAATCTATCCGAAGAGATGTCAAGTTCTGCGAGAGTTGCTGCTGTTGTCAAAAGGGTTGAGTCGTCAGCAAAATTTACAAAGTATGATTGATCATCTCACTGGCTAAGATAAATAAATAAATAAATAAATAATATCTTTATTTAGCAAGAAGCTACATTCAATAAAATCATAAATGAAAAATAAACTAAAAGTGTAAGTTGGCTATAACTGTATCAGGACACTTCGGTTTTTCCATGGATGGTCTCGGTAATCCAGAAACAGCATCCCGGTTCCAGAAATATCCTGTCAGAGGTAGACCATAAATTAAAACTAGACTTAACCAAAACATTATTTCCTTGCCCCACTTATTAAAAGCACAGTCAATTGTTGTTTGCCTTATAATAATAAAAATAACGTCGACTCAGGTTGATCGAGTCGGTTCGGTTGCAAGCAGCCGATGACACACATTTGGAACTTGAGGTTTGTTCTCACTGCAAATTTCTTACAAGTTTGAAACTGTTTCCAAACCATTCTTGATGCGCATGCGTAAATTATTACAACTTCTGATCGATTTGAAACCGTCTGTGCGAACATCAAATACGGGTTGAGTAAAGAAGAAAAATAACCTCACATTTTTATGCCAGTGGAAAAATGGGAAAATAAATAAAACATAAACAAAAAAAAATACATTACAACCTTAAAATAGCTGTATATTATTAATAGAGTTTAATATTGTGTGATTATTTGCTACTTCAGGGTTTACTCTAGAATGGTCGAGAAATTCCATTCTATTAAATTGGGACACAGTTTAATCAAAATAGTTTTGATTTTTGAGCCTTATCGGAATCAACATAACTCTGAATCAACAAAATTCCGATCACATTCTTTTGACGATTTAAAATCACTCATTTCCTTAATGGACTCATTTTTAGACTAATCTAACAATTTAAAATAGAAATTTTCAAAACGAATATCAGGGACTATACAAAACGACAAAATACAAACAACCATTTAGAGGTTATGTTCATATTCCGAAGATTGGCGTTGACTGGCTACACGAATTCTTTGACACTTTGCTTGAAATAAATCCGAAAACAAGTCTGATTATCAGA
Organism: Anthonomus grandis grandis; assembly: GCF_022605725.1. Lineage (NCBI taxonomy): Eukaryota > Metazoa > Arthropoda > Insecta > Coleoptera > Curculionidae > Anthonomus > Anthonomus grandis. The sequence goes on from NC_065555.1 coordinate 29,037,017, forward strand.
TGACGATCAGAAATTTGTGTAAGAACATCAAACTTTTGATTTGAAACCAATCAGAAGTTTCTGTGCGAACGCATTTTACTCAATTGCGCATGTTTATTTGTCGAAAACTTGTTTCTTACTGCTGTGAGAACAAACCTTTGGTTGACCTTGCTGACCAGACACATTGGTCCCCCTGTGTAATACTTAGAAATGCTTCGGTAGTTCCAAGAAGCTGTAATTAGTATCCCGGTTGGCCCAAAAATACCCAGTCAACAGATAAACCCAGAATCAAGATGATGATTGGAGCGGAAACAATGCATACTATAGTAAAACCTAATAAACTATATAATTAAAATAACATAAAATAACAAACGCAATTTTACTTATTCATAATAATTTTTCTCAAGAGCCCTCTGAATTGATTCAAAGTAATACAATTTTTGATGTTAGCAGGCAAGTTGTTAAATAGAATTAAACCTTTGTATAGAACTGAATTATGCATTTGGGTTGTGTTACATCTGTCGACTAGTATGAAGTCTATACGATTTCTCGTATTATAGTTATGTATATCTCCAAAAACTCTTTCAGAAGAGGAAATTCAAATTGCCATCGAAAATTATTCCCAAATATTTAATTTCTTTGGCATACAAAATACTTTCCGCATTCACAGAAATCTGTATATTGCCCATGTCTATAGAACTTAATCTAGATTTCTTGCCAAATATACAAAACTTGGATTTACTTGCATTTAAACTTAGTTTATTACTACAGAGCCAGATAAATAAGTTATTGAGTTCAACGTTCATGACCTGTTACAGTTGATGAATGTCTTTAACCACCACATATAACATTGTATCGTCCGCAAACAACACCACATTACACCCTTGCACTACCTCCACCATATCGTTGACATATAATAAAAATAGCAAGGGGCCCAAGACCGTTCCCTGCGGCACACCATGCTTTATATTAACACTTTCAGATGAACTATTTTTGTACATGACTCGCTGAACTCTACCACTCAGATAAGATTGAAACCACTTCAATACATCATGTTTAAGGCCTAACCGTTCTAATTTCGTAATTAACATACAAAATAAAAATAATTGATCTCATGACACTATCTTGAGCAATGCCGTAGTGAATAAGACCTTTCTTTGAAAAGTATTCCCTTCCATCTCTCGGTATAACTATCTTTTGTAGCCTGCCAAGTATGAATCGTTTTTAAATTAAAATTCAAAACATGCTTTATTATAATAAATACATAGTTTTTGTTGATAAAACTCTATTAGGCTATAAAAATACGTGCTTTTAAGAAGTTCCATTAAAGACTTTTTAAAGCAAGGAGTACTTATATGCAATTTGGAAGATGGTGAAAATTTTTTATGCTCAACATAAGGATCTCGGAATCTATAAGAGATACGAAGGTGGTTAAATTAGGGCAAAGTTGAGAATTTTTGAGTTTAATAATATGCCATTTCAAAAAATTAAAAATTCCGAATGGTTCCGAAGATATTCGAAAAAATACTAAATTTTGAAAAATCGATTTTATTTTTTTCTGAGCTTATTTCTTATTCGATTTTAAAATAATTTGCACTTTTGCATTGCCACTTTTTTCGTTCTACATGATGGTGTTTTTACATTTTCAATTCCACCTTTGGTCTTTTGCCAACCATCATCAACTCTGTTTTTTATAGGCCCCATATTGAATTTTTACATTTTTATAATTTCTGCAAAATTACCTCATCAATTTGGAGCATCTCTTACAGATAGCTTTACTTTAAGAAATTTGGCCTTCAGAGCAGGAAAGAGTAGACATTGTGTCTTGTTAAAGCAGGCAGAAATGTAAAAAATTGTAAAAACACTTTTTCAATATTAGGAATAAATTCTCATGGAAAAACATAAAATTCCTAAACTATCTCTTAACTAACCACTATTTCTTGATAGTGTTTTTGGGATGTAACCAACCAACATATTAGTAATAAGGAATATCAACATTAGACAAATCTATCAAAATACGGTGTACTTTTTTAAGGATTGTAAACCTGGCTACAAATACGCAGAACCTAACAAAGACTCTAAAGAATGTTGCGGCAAATGCGTTCAAGTAGCCTGCATAATCGACGACGTTGTACGTAATGTGGGTGAAGAATGGACTTCTGCAGATCATTGCACCAATTACTTCTGCGTCAACTTAAACGGATCAGTAAGTGTTTTTAATTTAAATATAAATAAAAGTATATTTTAATTTTGTTTATTGATATTTCAGTTGCAAGTTGAAGCTGTCAAGGTTAATTGCCCTGTAATTTCCGAAGATGACTTAAAAGATTTCGCGTTTGAATCCCACCCAGTTGAGGGGCAGTGTTGCAAAGAATATAAACCCATTGCTTGCAAGGTGAAGGATAAAGTCTATGAAGTAAGTGTTTTTTTTTTAAATTCTATCTGTTTATTTCTGAATGGCTTCTTTTTATATTTTCCAGATTGGAGAAACATGGCCATCCCCGGACGGTGACAAATGCAAAACTGTAACCTGCAAAAAACATTCCGAAAGTAATCAGTTAAGCAAGGAGGTGTCCACGCAAACTTGTACCAAAAATTGTTCAAAGGTAAAGCTTGTTTACCAAGGTAAAATGGAATTTTAAATATTCATGTATCTAGGGGTGGGAGTATATAGAATCAACTACAGAGTGCTGCGGTAAATGCGTGCAAACATCTTGTATTTTAAGTGACAGCGAGTTGAAAAAACCAAATGAAACATGGATGTCCGAAGATGGTTGTAAGACTTATAGTTGCAGTGATGCAGGTGAGTTTAGGAAATCAATCAGCCGGTAAAAAAAAAGTCATTCTCCATTTCTGTAATATTTGATCCATACAGGGTGTCCCAGCGAAAACGAAACAGCTATTTTCGTTATGAAAAAAAAATTTTTTTTCAAAAATCTCGGACACGTCGATTTTATTTTTGAGGGGGACAACTTTTCCTTACCAAGGCACCCTCATACCAGCAACCCCCTTCGAGGGGGTGGCATCACCCCTAAAATCCTAAATGGAAAGAGGGGTCGTATGATACCTTATTTTAAAGGTCTTTTAATTCTGAATATAACTGCCAAATTTGAAGTGGCTAAAATTATTTCTGTGGATAAAACAGCTTGTCAAAATTGCGGAAACAGCGAAAATGAAAAAGGTATTATGGACTCTTTTTTGGATAATATTTTTAAAAGAACAAGGAAATCCTATTTTCGAAGGGGTCACTTATTAATTAAGAGGCCACCTAATACCTGGAATCCTTTACGAGGGGTTGAAAGCACCCCTTAAATCTTAAACAGAAAGAGGGATCGTGTTATTCCTTATGTTGAAAGCGTTTTCACTTTAAATTTAAATGGTGACTTCTGAGTGACTGATGGATTTGTTCTGTATATGAAAGCCAAATTAAATTCTGGAAAAAATGCTTTAAATAAACCTTTATGCCTGAAACCCTTTCTTACAATTTTTTTTATTGGATCATTAAAACATGATTAAAAATTTATTAGTATTGTTAATATTATTGTTATTACACCTTATCAGCATATCATAAATAAAAACAAAATACCAAATAAAATGCAAACACAAGTATCTGAAGAATTTATTTAGCTTGCTAAATATCATTGGTACTTTTTTCATAAAGCAGCATTTATTTAAATAGTTTTAAATTATTACCCAGTCTTTTACGTGTTGAAACACTGTTAGCAATGGTTTATTCTACTGCAGAGAGTGTTGAGATGATAGAGTTTTTCTTCCGGCATAACAATTGTGCCAATAGTACGGTACAAGAATTTAATGACCTTCATCCAGAAAAACGAATCAACAGAAAATACGTTCTAGAAATAGTTGCTAAATTTAGGGAATCTGGCAGTGTCTTAAATAAAAAGCGTGAGGTTCAAAATGCTGTTGTTGTCAATGAAGCAAGCAAATAACTGTCCTAGGTCAACTTCATGCCGAGCCAGGAATAAGTGTCAGAAAATTGGCGACGAGTAGAGTAAGCAAAAGTAGTGTTCATAGGATACTTAAGCATAATAAATTCCATGCTTACAAAATTCATCTGGTGCAAGAACTGAATGAGGACGATTTTGACAGACGAGTGCAATTTTGTGAATCGCTTAGTGATATGATAACTGTTAATCCGCGTCTTATTTACAACATTTGCTTTTCAGATGAATGTACTTTTTTTCTTAATGGCAACGTAAATCGTCATAACTGCCGCTACTGGTCAAATGCAAATCCGGGCCAGTTTCGTGAAGTTCATACCCAGTTCCCTGAGAAGTTAAATGTTTGGGCGGGAATCTTGGGCGGTTCCATTGTTGGTCCGTTTTTTCTGCCCGGAAATTTGAATGGAGAAATGTACCGAGATCTCTTGGAAAATGCCGTATATCCAAGAATAGTAGAAATAATGGAAGGCGGAAATCATTCTGATGATGATCAAGTCGTTTTCCAACAAGACGGAGCGCCTCCACATTATGCTGCTGGTGTGAGGCAATATCTTGATGAGATATTTCCTGATCGTTGGATTGGAAGGAGAGGACCTTTTATGGAATGGCCAGCTAGGTCACCCGTTTTAACCCCATTAGATTAGTTTTTAATTGGGGGCATTTAAAAACAAAAGTTTACGCTACCCAACCAAACACCCTAGAAGACTTACGCCAGAGAATTATAAATGAGTGTCAGATGATAACACCTGAAGTTCTACAAAACGTCAGGCATCGTTTTGAGCAAAACCTGTATTCCTGCATGGAAGTAGGCGGGGCACAATTTGAACATTTAATAAATTGACGTACAGTACAACTTCGATAATCCGGACACATATCGTTCCAAGCAGCGCCGGAGTAGCGAGGTGTCCGGATAACTGGATTATTATTTCAAAAGTTTTATTTTAATATACTATCCACATACTAGCTTTTTTTAGGTATAAATAAATCATTGTACCCTAATTAAAAAAGAAAATTATGTTTATATTTCAAATTATAACATACATAATAAGTAAACATATACATACACATGTTGTACACGCAGGTACACAAACATATAACTAGAAATAAAAATACATTATGTAGGACAAAACATAAATTACAAATACAAGACAAAAAAGTGCAAGTTTAAATGGCTTTGAAAAAACTATCAATTTTTTTCTGAACTGCCTTAGAGCTTGCTAATTCAGTCGCTTTCTCTTTGACGTTCTTTAAAAGTAATATTTCGTGCATTGGTAAGTAGTTTTCTTCAGCCCACTGAATTCCCAATGTTAATGCTTTCACAGCATCGCTGTGTTTCACTTTAGTGGCAATAATCTCAGTATCTCCATCTAAATCATTGCTCTCTGCATCCTTAGATTTTAGCGCATCACCTATTACCTCCTCTTCAGTCAAATCAACAATGACTTCATTTTTGCCTAAAGCCCATTCAACAATTTCTTCCCGATTCAAACTGTTTTCAGGATCTATCACAAGCAAGGAAGCGGTAATGGTTTTTAAATCTTCCTCGTTTATTTGACAAAGTCGTCTTTGAAGTTCTGGAAGTGGAATGTTTTCTTCATCAGATTCCTCTTCTTCTGCATCAGTTCTTTGGTTCGGCCATAATGCTATCCAACTTTTTTGGATATTTTTTTCAGATATCAACTTCCAAGCAATATCTAGATTAACAAGTGCATCTTTTAAATTAAATTGCTTTAAAACTGTAACTAAATCGTCACCTTCGTGAGCGATAATGTGATTTAGTAGCCTCTTTCTATATGCTACTTTTATGTTTTGGATTAAGTTTTGATCCATTGGCTGTAAAACTGCTGTGCAGTTGGGCGGCAAAAACATGACTCTGAAATCAGGATCGAAATTTATTTCTGTCTCAGGTGGATGAGATGGAGCATTATCTACAAGTAATAATGCTTTATGAGGTCGGTTAACATCCGATAAAAAACGTTTGACGTCTGGTATAAAGCAAGTCTTAAACCATTCGAAGAACAATGTCCTGGTCATCCAACCTTTGCTGGTTGCCTTGTATTTAACAGGTAAAGTAGCATTCTTAAATGCCCTTGGATTTGCGGATTTTCCAAGAACTAAAAGGGGTAACTTATGAGTTCCAGCCGCATTGCAACAGGGCATGAATGTTACGCGATCTTTAGATATTTTTCGCCCTGGTGCTGATTGTTCCTGACTATGAACCCATGTAGTGTCCGGCAAGGCTCTCCAAAAGGCCGCTGATTCATCAGCATTATAAACTTGGTCACGACTTAGCTTCATTTCATTAACCACAGCTAGAAATTTTTCTTGAAAAGGTACTATAGCACTTACATCACTGGAAAGTTTTTCACCACACACTTTAAGAAAGCGTATTCCGTGCCTTTTCTTAAATTTGTCAAGCCAACCTGAACTCGCTAAAAAATCACTCTTCCCAGTTATTCTTTCATAAAATTGTTTAGCTTTCGTTCGTAAGATATCAGAAGAAACAGGTACATGAGCACTACGCTGCTGTAGAAACCACTTATATAAAGCAGCTTCAACTTCGGGATGTTCTCCCTTTCGGATAACCTGCCTTTTACCTGAAAAGATAAAAATATGTTTCATAATAACATTACCTACAATAAAAATTAAATCATACATACCTGCTCCACTGAATGACTCCGACACAAATCTTCTTATTTTAGTTTTGTTTTTCTTTATATCACTTACAGTTGATTTTGGTACATTAAATTTCTCAGCCACCCTGCGTATGCTTCCCACCTTATCAAGAAAATCTAATATTTTACATTTCTCCGCAAGAGTAACTCTGTTATGCGGTCGTTTATTTGGCGCCATTTTTTTTTTAATAACACATTGACACACGACGCACGGTAACTAAACGATAACTGACCGCCAAAGGCGCCAAACCCATTAGGTTGCTAACAATATTGGTTTTGACAAGTTTAAAAAGGAAAAATCCGTTTATAATCGATTCGTATTGAAAACATTCCTTTATCCGGACTACAGAGGTAAAATATCCCGACACCTAGGAACGCCGGATTACTGGAGTGTCCGAATCAGCGAGTGTCCGAACTAGAGAAGTTTTACTGTAATTTAAATAAACTTGTTTTATTTAAAAGACACAAAAGGAAAAGGGTAGGTATTTCTTATCTCTCCACTTTTACTGGCAGTAAAGATTGTATTTCTTGCTATTTTTATACCCACAAGATATCCATCAGTCACTCAGAAGTCACCATTTAAATTCAGAGTAAAAAGGCCTTCAAAATAAGGAATGACACGACCCCTTTTTCTATTTAAGATTTAAGGGGTGCTTTCAACCCCTCGTAAAGGGTTCCAGGTATTAGGGTGGCCTCTTAATTAATAAGTGACCCCTTTGAAATTAGGACTTCCTTATTCTTTTAAAAATATTATCCAAAACAGAGTTCAAAATACCTTTTTCATTTTCGCTGTTTCTACAATTTTGACAAGCTGTCATATCCGGATAAAAAATTTTGGCCACTTCAAATTTGGCAGTTATATTCAGAATTAAAAGACCTTTAAAATAAGGTATCACGCGACCCCTATTTCTATTTAAGATTTTAGGGGTGATCCCACCCCCTCGAAGAGGGTTACTGGTATAAGGGTGCCTTGGTAAGGAAAAGTTGTCCCCCTCGAAAATAAAATCGACATGTTCGAGATTTTTGTAAAAAAAAAATTTTTTTCATACCAAAAATACCTCTGTTTCATTTTCGCTGGGACACCCTGTATATCTTTGTTCTTAATGTTATCATTTTTAAATTTCATAATACGAATTCATTTTTATATCCCTCTAAAATAGTAATTAATCAGAACAAAAGCAGAAAGAGAGCTAGAATTTATGAAGAATGATGTGTATATTTTGCTGCCCATGCCTGTAGGTAGTATATTGACCATACCTCAATTTGAAATTCGTCCGAATCGAATTCGTAATATTTTCTCATTTATCTTAATGATTGGCTTATTAGCTTTCTTCCAATGTGACAAGTTGCATAAATAGTAGGTTCTGTATGAGAAATTAAAAATATTTTTTCTGTAAAGTTGCAGATGTTTTGACTTTATATAGGGTGGCCTAATGCAAAATGTCGCACCCCCTATTTTTGACTAGTCGTATATTTTTGGAAAAAACGCTCGGAAAGACGCTTTTTCATGTATATAAAAATAAGATAATGCATACTTTAGATTTTAAAATGTTTTTTTTTTATTTTTAGATTTTCCATGAAGTTCTTAGTAACTTTCGTTTCATAAAGTGTATACCTATCGTCAATTATTGTGAAGATATTTGGATTAATAATTCGACTAACTTAACTAATAATAATGGATTGCAAAAAATTTATAACCGTGAAAGTCAATCAGTGTTATCTTAGGTCATCAACGAATTTTGTTTTTAATTTCAAATTGTCAAGTTATCTATCTATTTGTGATAAATATTGAACAATAATTTATTCAATTCAAGAAAGGGTAAAAATACCAAAACTGTAAGGCGTATTCCAGAATAGTGATAAATAGTTTGGGAGTCATAGTATCACCCTGTCGTCCTTCTCTAACGATTCTTATGACATTGGTGTTTTCGTGAAGCTTTACCATCATGGTAGCATTTTTATAAGGAGTCTAAAATTATACTTACTCAACGATGTAAAAGGCCTTGTAAAAGTCCACGAAGGCAACGAATACAACAAGTCTTTTTGTGGACTTGTAGTATTCGATTGATTTTTCATTCATCAGAGTTTTAATGCCTTGAAGATGATCATTGGTTCCAGATCCTCTGCGGAACTTGGGCTGTTCTATTGGTTGGTAAAAATCTAATTTGTTTTCCAGTCCAGTTGTAATAATTCCCGTGAAGAGTTTATAAACGTTTTATAAATGTGAAAACATACCAAAAGAGTCACAAATGAGGGTGCGACCTTTTCTGTGGTCCAACCTATATAGGGTCAATCATGATGAATTGAAACGCCTTCCATCCCTGAAACCAGGTAGCTCTTCTTACTTTTAAAAGAATATATTCCAAGATTGCAATTATATTAGTTAAAAATCTAGAAATATAAAGCTAAATCGAAAAAACAAGGTAGGGAAAATGAGCCATGGTGTGGCCAACCAGAACTCTAGAAATCGACTCTACAAAGAGTTACTTTTATGTGAATTAAGAATACTTGGGAGAACGCTCCTTAAGAATAAGAATATAGAGCATAGAGTGTTAGGAGACTTTTATATTTCGATAGTTAGCTCGCCATACCCACGGTTTTAAATACCTCATACCATTTTGTATCACTCGACATTCCCCTAATTCGGCAGAAGTGCTCGTGATTTATGGCTTCGTACCCGGAAAGCGCTGAAAAAGTCGCGCCGTCAAAGGATCTGTTCCCGCGATAAGTTCGAGCCGCCTGTAATAAAAAAGAAAAAGGGCATGCAAAAAATAATGGTTGTAATGAGTCTGAATTTCGGTTTTCGCCTTTAAAACAGTCGTTGGAAAGTAGTCTTTGCGATATGTTAGACCAGGTGGTTGCATATTAGACATGTACCGGGCTCCGCGCTCTTTTATAAAAATCCATAAAATATAAATAGTTGTATATAAAGTAAAGTGTAAAATCAGAGATTGCCGCGATTAACCAGTTAAAGTTTAGGAGAATAAATTAATTTCTCGTAACCAATTATACGACTTTCTTTTTCTGTCTACAAGTCTACACACCCGACGTAATCCCTAATCAAATAGGGTGGAACCTAACATAGAGGGTCAATCATTTCCCCCTTCGAATCTTCGCCCATCGATAGGATATATCCATGGCTTTTTCAAGATGGGTTACATATACTTACTTATCCATATTATTAAATTCAAGAACGCCTCTTGGTTAAAAGACCACTGCATATGCAACAATACGCTTACCAGATCCATAGCTACCTGGCTCTACACCACTCTGTGAGGGACGCTCTGGGAAAGGAAAAAGGCTGTCTTGGTGCGGTTATGCATATCGAGGAGCTGTTTGACAACACACCCTTCGCAGTAATCTACTAAGCATTCGGAACGCGTGACTCGGTGTCCTGTCTAGTTAGATCGATATAAGCCATGCCCTTGCAATGCTTTGTATCTACCGAACTTAATAGTGAAATTATGCTCGACAGATACAAAGCGTTGTGTTAAAACAATAGCGATAAGAGGCTTCTTATACTGTCTCCAAGTATGTAGTGTCTAGTAGTCAAAGTCCCAATTAATGTCTTTACAGATCTACGATGGCGATCTGGCAGTCATTTGCTCCGGAAACGACCGTAATGACCGTCATCATAATCATGGGCATTCCACGCTTATAGTGGACCGGTGGTGCCTTTCAGATGAGCTAACAATCCCAAAAAAGCAAAGCTCCTACTTTTCACAAGGATACCTAACTTTGACACACCACATATTGTATCTCTGAGAGGCGTGTAGTTGAAATACATCAGGGCAGTACGATTTTTAGGTTCTATTTTCATTTGATTCCAAACTCTCCTGGTACGATCACGTAGATATCATGATCAAGTAGGCTACTTAAGCAGCTGAAATCCTTCACTAAATATACTGATCTATCGTTAAACCTCTTCTCACATACGACTCTACCCTTTGGTGGTTCTCCGCGAAGGAAATGCACAGAAAAATTCTATGCAACTGGAGCCCTTGAAACTCTGTTAAACCTTTGACTACTGTACCTTGCAATACGATTTGGGACCTTAAGGACTGCATACAGGTTACTCTTCTTTGTGTCTACGTTATCTTTGGTGAAGTACCGGCTAGTGAAACGGGCCAAGCTAAACTCTTGTACATGAATTTCATGTTTTTTTCTGATAGGGACTAACTATATGGCATTTGCGGCCATATCTTAAGCCCCCATATAGTAGTAACGCGGCTGTTTTCCAAGGTAAATGTATTTAGGAAAGAAAATTTTAGAAACTTCGCTACTAAGTTGTTTTAATCTGCTCCTATTGCATAAAAAAAGTGAGTTTTAATCTTGTACTGTAGTGTGCAAATGTACTAGAGCATTTGTCTAAGTGTCTGAGCACTGAGATAATGCTAGTAACAAGGAAGCAAATTCCCTTGGTTGATTAGGATCTGCGAAATTACCGTTAACCTCCGAACCTTAAAATCGGCAATGCCAAATGTGTAGCTATAGTAAAGAGTCCTAATAGGTACAACAAGATTTTACCTATCTTACTAATCAATATTACGCTTAAAAAGACGGAAAATTCAGGTACTGGCTTTTGAAGACATCAGAAGGTGTTGGATGTGCTTATTTTCTTCCTTTTGAAAATATTTCAACGTTTTTTAAACTTAATGATAATGCCAATATATTTACCGCTGAAATGTATGCAACAGTGAAGGCATTAGAGTATATGTTGCAACGTCGAAACTGCAATAGGTTAATTTTATCAGACTATATATCATCCCTTATGGCAATATATATAAAATCCCTTGGTTTTTGAGATTTTTCATATAGTAACCATTCTTCAAGACGATGGCATTGAAATCAGATTTGTCTGGAGTAAAACACAGTGTGGTATCTTCGGTAATGAACAAGTAACGAAAAACAAATAAAAACACAAAGTCACGGTCTCACAACATGTAATTTAATGGGCTACACGTGTTTCGCTCTAGTTAGAGCATCATCAGGCCTTTGGAAGCCATTTACACACTTACAGTACATAAATAAACAAAAACTTTGTTTATTTAATTGCAAGTACAAAACAAAGTTTTTGTTTATTTATGTACTGTAAGTGTGTGGATGGCTTCCAAAGGCCATCCACACACTTACAGTACTTCCAAAGGCCTGATGATGCTCTAACTAGAGCGAAACACGTGTAGCCCATTAAATTACATGTTGTGAGACCGTGACTTTGTGTTTTTATTTCTTTTTCGTTAATTTTGTATGTTGGTCTCTCAGAGAAGAATGGATGAGATTTTTGGAAATGAACAAGTAGATAAAATCACTAAAAATGCAGTTAGTTGTGTTAACATAGTAACTGGTTTACAATTTTATGACACATCAAATTATCAGGAGAAATATATTTGGAACATTTCTTATGGTATTTATACAAGCCAAAAAATAAGTAGACTCGTACTTTCCCTGAACTCAATTCTAAACCTATTTATTTATTTTTATTCATATTTATTTTCAGGGACTTAATAGAAATTTTTACATATTCCTTTTTAGAATGATAACTCGACATGATAATCTTAAGTAGGTATATTCTCAAAAATATACGATTTACAGAAGACCACACTTGTGATTGTAATATTAGAGTGGATGATTTATTGTCGATCAATGTAGAATGTATCCTAATCTCTATAATAAACCAAAAAACCAGTATTGAGCACAATGCGGCGTGTCTAGTACTTAAACGTGGTTTGTTTAAATATGGGGACAATACTTACAGTTTTCCCAGTGACATAAAATCTCTTAACCCAAAGCGACATATTATCTCTTTTCTTCTTCTTACGATACCTATTCGTTTCGAATGTTGGCGACTAATATGGAAATTCTTACTTGAATTTTAAACCGTTTTCTTAGGTTTTGAAGGCAGGAAATGCGTCCTGGTTCCCTCTTGTCGTACACTTTTCCTTGTAAAATTAATTGGAGGAGGCGATGTCGTTGTTCGTTCCTAATAATGTAGTCTAGGTATTCCAATCTGCCTACGAGAACATCCATGCCTCCGCTCAGTATAGCAGAACTATAAAATTATAGCACTGTAGCATGAAGATCTTGGTTTTCAGCGCCAGATGGTGCTCATTTTTATAAATGCAGCTCAGGCATTTTCTACCCATTCTCTTATTTCCAGGGAGATCCCATTGACTGTTTACATTTGTGCTAAGATATGTGTAGCTTTCAACTTTTCAATTGGCCGTTGGTTGATATAGTATTGTGTATTTAAGATAGGACTTTGCTAATGAATATATCTTTTGTCTTGTTTGTGTTTAGGTCGAATTCGTACTGTTAGCTAATATCAGTTATACGTGTCATTCGTGTTTGTAAGCCTTCTAGACTGTCTGCGAATATCATTGCATCGTCTGCGTATCTCATGTTATTCAAACGTTGGCCGTTAATTAGTATCCTTTCATCACATTTCTCCAAGGCTTCTTGGTAGATATGTTCAGAGTAAATATCAGCAACATGGGGGATAGTACACATCCTTGCCTCACTCTGCGCACTACTAAGATTGCTTTTGTCAACTGTTTGTCTACTCTTATGTTAGCATTTTGGTTATAGCATATATTTTTGATGATTCTCAAAACTTCATCATCTATGCTAATCTCTTTAATTATTGATTTAGAGTTGTCAAGCCTAACTCTATTGAATGCCTTCTGGTAGTCCACAAAGCATACATATAAATCATAAAAAGTGCCTTGCGTGTACGCAGAGCATCACGAAACCCAAATTGTGTACGTGTTATTATTGTTCTCCGTATTTTTTATTTACTCTCTTGTAGATAATTTTAGGAAGGTCTTTAGTAGGTGACCCAGTTTGGTAAGTCATTGGCTCTAAGGTTATTAATTTTCAATGTTTTTAATAGTCAGGTTACATGCTCAGGCTTGCTTACTATTATTATTTTTAGAACCTGCAAAAGTATTAGGGCAAAAAGATCCGTTTCATATAGAATTCCTTAATACATATTACATTCCTTTTAAGATTTTTTTAAATACTTACATGAAAAGTTCTTAACAGTCTTCAACTAGCTGGGAGTTTGTTTAATTGTCCTGCAACTGTTTTTATGTAGTTATAATTTCATTGTAATGCATAATCTAGAGATACTGTTTAGATTACTAATTATATTTAGAAATGTTGTATCAGTATTGTAAAGGGCGGGGATCGCGTTTATACCATTATGAAAGTTCTTCCTTTGCAAATTTCTTCCTTACCAAATACCCATGCAGTAACATGCAATAAAAATTCATAGGGCATTAAATTAAAGATAGACCAATACTGCTTCTGCGATTCTTCACTTGCGCTTACCACTAAGAGAAATTATAGGTTTAGACTCAGTTATTCCCGTACAGATAGTTACCGTTATAATATTATCATCATTATTCAAGGCTATACTATATTATGTCTTTATTAATGACTAGATATAATAAATATACCTCTAACCTATTATTAGTTATTATTAATCCTGTATATAAAGTGATTTAGATAATTTGGAAAAGTAGACGGGATGTCACAGTTTGATTTTCTTATCTTAACTAAATCACCCAATCTGTAACGAACAAAATGTTTGGTAGAAATACTTCGGTGGCAACGAAATGGAGATTCTCTCAATATTCGGTATCACCGAACTTTATTTTAGAAGAGATTAGGAAAATTAACTTCTTAGTTCAGTTTAATTTGATTTCCTGTTTATTTAAAAATAGAAAAGTCTTAAACTATTGGCTTCAATTATTTTATTTTATTTTTATTTTATTTACGCCATTCAACAGAAATACATCTAATTACTGAATGGGAAAAAAAATACATTCACAATCAATAACAATAAGAAAATGCTTAAAAAGAAAAACAATGAGAAAAGTAAAGAAAAAAAAAACAAAGTTTTACTAAGAATAGTGTACTTTTTTGATATCTGCTATGCTACAGTTAAATAAGTCACATTGACCCTGAATAGAATTATATGTGTTACAGGCTCTGCGTAGTGGAGAAAATTTGTTAATGTTAGTCCTTGGTCTAGGTAGGTAAAATGTTTGTGAGTTTCTGGCTGATATGCGAGGTATGTGAAAGTTCAGTTCTTGTAATAATTCTGGCAAGTCGATTAAGTTGTTCACTAATTTATATAGAAACTGCAAATCAGCAGATTTTCTTCTATCTTCTAAAGAATGAAAGAAAAATCTTTCCAGTAACCGTGCATGTGGAAAACCGATTTCTGGGTACACTCCATCGCATTTATAGCAAAGACGTTTTAGAAATTTTCTCTGTATACCTTCAATCTCATTTATATGGTTTTGGTAATAGGGGGACCAAACTTGAGAAGCATACTCAAGTATGGATCTGACATATGAGAAGAATAAGATTTTTAGGCTGAGGATATTATTAAAATTATGAGAGTTACGTATTTTTGTAATACGTAATACCTAGCATTCTGTAGCTACGTTTGATAATATCTGTAATATGTGGCTGAAAAGTAAGAGAACTATCAAATGTTACACCTAAGTCATTCAAAACTGTTGATCTAGGGACTATGACATTGTCTATGGTATAGTAATAAATAATTATTTTTTTCTTTAAACTGAAAGAAACAATATTACATTTAGCAGCATTTAGAGGCAGGTTATTATTTTTACACCATGCACTAAGTTAAGTCACTTTGAAGTAAAATACAGTCCAAAATGCTGTTAATTTTATAAAAAACTTTTTTATCGTCCGCGTATAATAGACTATTTACAGAAAGTTCATCAGATATTTTATTTATAAATGAGTTGAAAAAAAGCGGTCCCAAAATTGAGCCCTGCGGGACTCCAGAGGCGGCAACAATCTTTGCCGAGCTTCGACCATAGCATTCTACGTACTGGGGGCGGTCACTCAAGTAGGATCTAAAAAGATTCGTTAGGCCGGAACAAAATCCATAAATTCGATCGAAGTTGTTAACGAGAATGCCATGGTCGAGTCGGTTAAAGGCCTTAGAAAAGTCCGTATATATGACGTCGACTTGAGAGTTGTTATTTATTGATTCAGTTATAAATTCAGTAAGAGAAACTAGATTTGTTGTGGTAGACCTGCCCTTCATAAAACCGTGTTGTCTACTGTCAATCAGATGTTTCATTGATGGAGATAAAGCAGTATGCAGAACACGTTCAAAACATTTAGAAAAGTTATTAATAATTGTTATAGGGCGATATTTTTCTATAAGATTTTTGTCACTCTTTTTGTGTACAGGCAAAGTTTACTGAATAAAATACAAGTTGCTTCACTCGGCGAAAAACCTTTTATCTTTCGATCTCAAAGGCAGGCCGCCGAGCTGCTCGCTGACGGGGAACTAGCAAAAAATGTAAAGGGGAATTCTGGTAAAAGATACCTATTATTTTACGAGTTTCGTCTAATTCGAACTGTAGGGGAAGACGGAGCACGATTTTATAATAACTTTATTATCTGGAATAAAATTATTATTTAATGTACCTACTTGGGAAAAATATGTAAATTGATAATACTATAAATTATTTGTTTTTATAACCACCAAACTAAATAAATATTACATTATCAAAGTTTACCTAATTCAAAAACTAAATGGTTAAATTTTTTTTGTTAATAATTAGGTACTTAGGTCTCTTATTAAAGGTTGTTTTGATACGACTGGTTTCATTAGGATTTATTTTTAAATCAAAGTCAAAAGTTTGTGTGAAAAAATTCATATATTTCTGTTACTAAACTTAACAACTAAAGATAGACATAACTACTAAGTAATGACATGTTTGAATTTTAAATGATTGATTACTACACTTTTTGACATTTTTGTTATTTTGTCAGACTAATAATAGCATTGTAAGTAATAAACGTAATGTTTCATTCATAACCAGCCCAATAATGTGGAATTTTATTATTTTAAAATTAGTAGTGAGAGAGGAAAGGATGGAGAAAGGATTGTGTAGTGTACAAATAATTTTCTATATCTATACGTGTTGTTTTCGTCGCTCTTGTGCAATTTTAAATAGAGGCGAAAAATGTCATTACATAATTAATTAACCGTAATATTTTTGTCATCTAGGAATTTTTGAACACCGTCCAAAGTAACTCCTACTTCCAGGGATCTTTTTGCGTGAGAGCCTTCCTTTTCCAGAGTTTTAATTTCTTTTCTTAATTGAATTTTTCTTGGAGTTATTGCCGAAATCTTCATTGACGTTCGACAGAACTTATCTTGAAAGTAAAATTTATTTTAGATATACGATACCTGTTTTAATACAACATTAAAATTTAACTCAAAAACAAGATCAAAATAATTTAAAAAAAATTAGGGTAATGTTTTTTGGAATTTATTGAACTTTACCCAAACTGAAATAATAAAATCTAACAAAAAATATAGATTTTTTTACTCAGGAGCTAAAAAACTATTATAGGGGTAGCGTCGTATTCATTATTAAATTACTAGGTTTTTCTTAATTTTTATTGTACTTTAAGTAAAACATTTGAGTATAGTGCAAGTGTAATTGTTTTGCATATTATAAAAAACTTCACAGTGCCGATTCTTTCACTTATCTGTATTATTACATACATCCGTCTGGACAGAAACATTAGCATCGGAGTGTCAGTTTGCACGGAAGCGTCACTGAATTCCTTCCTTAATGTGTGACTTGCAATAATGTTAGAATTATCTGTGCCTGGAAAAATAGTACGTAAATTTGTAAATCATTCTGATTTCCCTATACACCAAAAAATTGCAAATATTAAAAGGTACCTTCTATAATACATATTGCCATTATAAGTGCACAAATTAGAAGAAAACATAAAACATACTTGTCGATGCTCTGGTCAGGAACAATGTAGGAATTGCGTCGGGTCTAAGACGTTGATTTGAAGGAGACATAAAACTGCTCTCCGCAAAATGCAAGCTACAGATATTAACCCTTTTATAACATTGTTCCGGAGTAAGATCGGCATATCTATGTTCGCCAGTATATCCCAAAATACCTTTCCAGAGTTGACACCTATAATCCATTTTTTATATTAATTTAAAAAAAGAAACAGGAACCAGATCATAAAGTAACTAGGAATGCAATTATAAATTTAATAAACAACTAATTCTAATGTACTTACCTATTTTCATTTTTTGGACATCTAAAAAACATTAAACCACTTCCACGCTTTGAAAAAACAACTGTCTACCGAACAATAAGTCGAGATTTTAATATAATAGATTATAATAATTTGCCAGTCCACTGAGTCCACCCGGTACAACTAGTAATAAAACGCTCGCACTTCAAAACGACTTAAACTCTACTCACTGTGTAACCCAACAGATTCGATTGTAGGAGCGTCGCCCGGCAAACGAAGTGAGGGGCGGTGAATAGGTAATTCGGCGCGTGGAGCCGAGTGAAGCAACTTGTATTTTATTCAGTAAACTTTGGTACAGGGATAATTTTAGATATTTTCCAAAGATCAGGAAAGCTTTCTTGTTTTAACGCTAAATTAAAAAGGAAAGTTAATGGTTTAACAAAAGCTATGGCACAATCATAGAGAAGGAAAGCAGGAATTTTGTCGGGTCCAACAGTTGCTTTTGGTTTAATCGTTTTGAGAGCTCGTAATACTTCATCCTCCGTGAATCTAGATATAATGATGGTGTCTGCAAATATGTTTTGAGCATTGTTGCCAGGTTGTGTAGCAGTGGAAGAAATATATGCACTTTTAAAAAAATCTGCGAATGCGTTTGCAATGGCTTGAGGATCAGACATAATCATTCCCTATTGGTCAGTCATATTTTGAGGTAACAAATTGTTATTTTGTGAGCTTTGAATTAGCTTCCAAAAATTGTTTGGTTGGGAAAATAAATTATTTTCAAGGTTAAAACAGTATTGTCTGTGTGACAGTTCAATATCTTTTTTTATTTTCGATCGCAGCTCTCTAAATTTAGTTAAATCATATTGTTGATGAAAACGCTTATATTTCCTCCACGAGCTATGTTTATTTCTAATTGATTCAATAATTTCAGAGGTAAACCAGGGTGAATAAGATCGTTTGCGCCGGGCAGTTTTAGGGACACAGTTATCAAGACAATTATAAATTTTATTATAGAAAAGTTCGACGGCAGAATTGATATTATCCACAGATCCCAATATATTCCAGTTATTAAAGAAAGCTCTGATATAAAATTCTTAGGTCAGCTTTTTTAAAATTATAAAAAATATTTTCAACTTTACCGCTATTTATTTTTTTGTCAAGGTTGTATCTAAACTTAATCAACAAGGCTGGATGAATATCTTCGTCTTTAACTAAGAAATCATGGCATCTCTGTACTTCACAAAGATCTGATCGAGATGTAATAACAAGATCCAGAAGCCGTCCCTGGATATTTTCAATAAAATTTATTTGTTTCCAATCAAAAAATTCTAACAAATTATTAAGTTGGTTAACTCTAAATGACGGATTAGCTCCTTTCGAATACAAAATGTACTCTGGAATATTAAAGTCTCCTAGAAACATAATTTTTGAATTGTAAAGATACGTTAGCGTTGAAATGTAATCAAAAACATTTTCAAAAACCTCTGAAAAACGTCCGGGTGGGATGTAAGTTAAAATAATAAAAAGATTAGTGTGATTAATAATTATTTTTAGGCCAATGATTTCTATGATGCTACGCAAATCGTTAGGAAGAACCAATTTTAGGTTTACGACAGAAAAAGTTTGTCTAACCGCCAATATAACACCACCCCCCTTATCCTCACTCATCTCGGCGTAGTTTCTGTCACAGCGATATACTGTGTATTCGTTCGGAAAAAGTTCTGAATCAAAAAAACATTCAGCCCAGACTCTGTAATAGCGATAATATCATATGTACACGTTAGTACAGAATTGAAAAAAGATTTTGTTTTCGAGCGAAGGCCATTGGTATTCTGATAATAGATGCAAAGGTCGTCAGTACGCTGCTGCTGCCGGGTCTCGATTGACTGAGAGCCACTGCAGCCATAAGAGTTAAGTTGAAGCGAGAGAGTGTCGTAAAGCGAGAAGGAAGAGCGGTGTGAACCTGATGATTGCTACAGAGTGGACCCAAATATTTCAGATTTATACTTTGCATTAATTTGCTTATATGAATAACAATTTTTGTAATTCCAAGAAGCGTGTTTGGTGTCTATGTCTAACTTAAATCTATCTTTTACAAAGCTACAGTTACTACACTTGTAATTATCTTCTGAGACATTGCAATTTTTAAATTCGTGTGAGCCTGAGCATAGAGGACAAACAATTTTATTTTTACAGAATTTATTAGAGTGCCCGAAATTATTACATTTGAAACAACGAGTTACAGAAGTTGAATCGTAAATTTGACAACTATCAAGTCAGACAATAATGTGTTTTTGATCTGTTAGTTTTTTAAAAGTGACTGTATCTATCTGTAGCAAAGCCTGAAAAATGTTTTCTTGTTTCTTTGTTGACCATACTTTAAGTACACTAAATTGGATAAGAAAAGATTTTTATGTTGACATTTTAAGTGATATTCTAGAGCTTCTTTGGAGTAGTCTTCTGTCAAACCAACAACTCGTACCATCGGCCTAGTTGATTTAAGTTCACGGATTTCATATTCTTCTGCTAATTTCTCATTAGCTAAATTTATTATTCGATCAGCACTGTTATAAAAGATTTTGAAGTTAAAATTTTTGTTAAACTATACAGATGTATATATCTGTTGTCTGTGTCTGTAAACTCGACTATCAATATTTGTGTCGGACTGTACTTAGTAGAGGAGGAGTAGATGAAACGCTATTATTCTCTTTTTAACTTGTGACTTAAGATTTATTATTTTAAACTATTTCTGCACGCCGGTATATCATGAATGATTAAATTAACAATTTTTAATTTCTATATATGTATAGGTGATCAGTTGGTTGTTACCAGCACAACGGAAGGATGCCCGTACATAGGAAAATGCCCCAAAGAGAATATTTACAAAAAAGGCTGTTGCTACTACTGTAATGCCACCGTGGAGAAAATGAGTGAGTATCAGGAAATAGACATTAAATTCGCTTTTACTTAATTCCATTAATTTTCTTTAGCATTATGCAGTCCTCAGCCAATCCAAAAAGCAAAGACTGTAGGCATGATCGTCGCAAATCATCAAAATAATGGAAAATGTGTGAATAAACAACCTATAAGGGACTTTACTGAATGTATCGGAACTTGCCATTCGTCAACGTTCTTCAGCACCAGTAAGTATATTATAGTGTATGCCATTTTCCTGGGTAATTATTAGCGGCTCTGATATTACAACTACGTACTAAGAAGATAATAAAATTATTAGTTTATTATTAACGGTACTAGCTTCAAACTACACAATCTCGTTACGATTTATTTATACGATTATTAACTAAAATCTGCAATTTTACACAAAAGAAATAAAACTAAATTAATTTTATTTAACAAAATTGACTAAAATAGCTAAGAAATTATACAAGTTTAAAACTAAAAAAAAATTAGGGCGCTTGAGACCACACGACTGAAGTAAAACTTCTTTTATATGTATATTTATGCACAATTTCCGTGCGTAATTTCTTCTTAGTTGATGGTCCTGGAGCACCACTTTCATATTCAGAGTCGGTTCATCACTTCCTACCATAATTCTTATTATTCATCCGAAAATTCACAAAATATGACCTTTAAAATGAATTTATAATTTCATTCACTTTAAACGTAGAAGAAAACATAGAACAACAAAAATTAATTTATACCATCGTTCAAAAACAAAATGAAATTACAAAATAATCAAGAACTGACCGTTCGCGTAACCCTAGCAAACTCGCAACCGATCTACTGATTGAAATATAACTATATATATTTATTTCATACACTGGCTATGAGGGGAATAGAGAACGAAAATATGTACGCGCACGGCTCTCTCTTGCTCCTACAATATACGAACCGTAACGCTCTCTTTTTCTATCTTTACTAACTCATATCTCCTTCTCAACTACCGTTTGCCTCGCCCGATCACACTTTTCGTAACGCTTCCGTAACGCACTCGCCAGCTTAAAATGAATCCACATTGATACGTAATTACGGATCCGTTGGGACCACGTGATTGCTATCAGCCAATAAGAGAGCCGAAAGGTTTCACATTCATTTATGCCAAAAAATCTCTATGGGATCCGAGAACCCCTTTACAATCAAGGCATAAAAATAGGTTGAAGCAATTGTGGGAGGTCAAAACTGTAAACACCAAAAACTCGAGTAAAAATATAACGTCATCTTATGGATAGACTTGACAGCCTCATGTATCCGTAATTACGTACCAATGTGGATTTAGGCTCACTCCCCAACTCAAGCGTGCGTAAAGAAGTTTTACTTCAATAATTTGTTACTCCTAAATCAATAAATGCCTCCAATGATTAGGTTGTGGGTCTGTTGGATGGTACTTCCAAACACCCAGCAGTCTAGATGACAATCTCTCCCTCCATTGGCAAGTTTGTGCTAAAATCGCAATTAATTACAATATCTTTTAGATTGTAATGTTTCCAAACCCAGCAAGTTACATCTAATGACATAATAAAATTCAGCAGAATGTTTGCAGCCTAACAAACTTACGTTAAACTCCCTCTAGTAAGTAAATGTGAAGACATAATTGGTAAGCCTCAGAGGGACACGAAAGGTTCATCAGACGACCTATGTACACAACAGACGATGGCTGCCTACTACTCCCTAATTTAATTTAACAATGCAAATTGTGTATGTCATTATTGGATGTTTGCAATCCCTTCTCACCATTTTTCCCTATCGCTGGTAGTGTGAATTAATTCTCCTGCATTTTCTATTCCTGTGTAATGTTTGATATTTCGAAATCTCGACATCCTCTTTTTGCCTAAACCCCTTCTTCCCTCTATTTTTCCTTCTATTAATAGTTGGAGCAAATGGTACCTTTTGTTGCATAACACATGTCTTAAGTACGCTGTTTTCCTGCGTTTTATCGTGCTCAGCAATTTGCGTTCTCTTCTTATCATTCTGAAAATTTCGTTGTTGGTTTTTGATGTTGTCCATGGGATTTTCAAGATTCATCAATAGCAATTCATATTTTAAATGCTTTCAGCCTACTCATTGTATCTTTTGTATTGTATTTTTAAATCTCATGATGAATGAACTTCTCGTTTTTTCTATCCGGCATCTGATTTTTGCATCTGAAGACCAGTCTTCATATAACAAAGTCCCCAGCTAGTTTGTTACTCGATCTCTCTTCACCATAGACTTCTTAGATAGGAAACTCCCATAAGAGCCAATAGAACACTGAACGCCGATTGACTGTTGCCCCCTCTGGATGTCGAGGAGTAGTACTAACCGAAAATGGGTTTGTGACGTCATAAGAGGGGGTTGATGTAAAATTTGATTATGACGCCAAATTTGAATTTCGCTCTACTATATCGAGCGCTTAAAATCAGTGGGAAAGGTGTGGTGCTTTCGGAAATTATTGTAGCTAGATTGAAAAAGTGTTAAATCGGGCCTTTTTATGTCCTCATTTGTCACTTTTTCTATTTGCGTACTATAATTTCCGAAAGACAATACATTTCCTACTGGATACTTAGGTGAGTTTCAGAAATTAAACAAGAAATATTCACAAAATGTATTACTATATTATAGGAAGAGATTATAGCGAAAAATCCATAAGTTATACAATAAAAAGTAACAGTCATATATGCTTATAAAATTTTAGTTAAAATATAAAAATTCTTCCAATTTCCATAATGTATAAACTCGCAACATAATTTCGTGAGGAACTTAGTGGTATAAAGAGCGAAATTTGCAAAATAAAATGCTCCAAAATTGCTTAAAATGCTGAAATTGCTCTTCTCTCAGGTTTGGCGAAGCATTTTGAGTAAGTTTTGTCATTGAGAATGTCAAAAATTCTATACATAAACAAAATGAATTCTACTCCGTATTGAGCTTCACTGGGTAATTTACTTTGGAATCCAATGTCTAGAAATAGAAAGCACATTATCCAATATTAATTTTTAAAATCATTAAAAAAAATAGAATCTCACCCGATTTTGCCATATTGTTCGTCTAGGATCCTATGGTATTACTAAAGACCTGGGTGCAGTTTTTAACTTTCAATCTGTCAGCATATTCTCTTGTCGGCTGCTGCTTTATGTGATCAAAAGTGGTTAGTTCTTTATAATTGTGATCTGAAAAAAGACATTATTAAATCAAAAGTCCTATACATGTTGGACGATCTTGAGCTAGTTGTGCCCAGTTTCTACTGGCGACTTCCGTGATATCCTCCCTTTTTGTTTTTCTGGGGCGCCACTGGATCACTTTGTTGGTCCATCTACTGTCATCCTGTGTTGCAACATGCCCTGCCCACCTCCATTTCATTTCGGCCATGTAGCAGATTGCTTTTGTTCGTCTTCTTATTTCCTCGTTTCTGATTCAGTCCCTTATGAAAACTCCAAGCATTGCTCGTTTCATAGCTCTTTGTATTGTGTTCAATCGGTCTGCACTGCCTGTTGTGATTGTCATTGTTTCGAGGCCATATGTTGTGCTCAGGAAATATTAACTTTGCGTTTTCAATGCATTGGAATGCCTGAATTTTGTAGAATAAACTCTAGTTTTCCAAAAGCAGCCCAAGCTATTCTCCTTTCCTACCTAATTTAATGAGGTGACCCATATATACATAGGTATTAGTCAATGTTTTGAATGCTTTATTAGCTCTATTGAAAACTATTAATTACGAATTTCTTTCCAGTATCCGGTCTACATGAATCAATTTGTTCGTGTTGTCAAGCTGTGGAGTATCAACCGCTAGAAGTCGAACTGACCTGCGAAGATGGTTTTACGTGGATCAAAAAAGTGGCTGTACCGGCAAAATGTGAATGTGTCCCCTGCGGTGGTGGTTCTCTGGAATACCCAACGAAAGAGCCCAGGATAATGTAGCGCCAAAGACAAATAGTGATGTATTAGTTTATCTATATTAATATATATAATATGATAGTTCTTTTGAATCAATTTTAAAAAATCCTGCAGGTATTTTCTGAATTGTATGTACCTTACAATAAGGTCGTTAAGGTTTAAATAAAATGCTTTGTCATTTTTAATATGTTTATTTGTTAACAAAACCTAAACATTAAAAATAAAAGACTCTACTTTAAAGTAAAGTTTGCAAATTTGAAAAAAAAAATGCAAATATTTTTAGTTAAAAGTATTTATAAAATAAAAAAAGGAACATAAAAAATAAACAAATAACAAAAACATTTATTTTTTATACAACAGAGAGAGTTAAGAAATAGTAACAATCCCAACAAAACGAATTATACGGGGAGTTTTAAAAACATACGGCAAAAATTTAAGGAAATGTTCGTTAGGTTAAAGAAAGTAAAAAAGTAACAAAGTAACAATGTCCAAAATTGCTTCATTAAGAAAATACAGGGTGTTCATTTTGTTTTGAGCAGAGTGTTTTTTCTTTCTAGAGACTAACTCAATCAAATTTTTTGTATGTCTCACGCTCCTTGCTTGTTACCTTATTGTTGTGGACTAGGTTCCTGTTCTTGTCGAACGGTGATTTTATTTACGTCAGTTTTCACTTTCTCTCTAACTTTGAATACCCACTCTTAAGTGATATAATTCTACTCGGTGTTGAACAGTTAGTTAGCAGTTGTTTTTTGTTCAGCGATCAGTTCAGCCGCAGTAAAAAGCACTTTTTCATTTTTATCAATGTGGACTTAGAGGTCTACTCTACTAAGTCAAAATACTCCACGAAGCAAACAGCAGACCCCAATAACGGCGACTCTTCCCCCATCGTCAGTAAAAAGCGTGCATTCTTGAAAGAATAAGTAGAGAAATGAACTGAAATGGTGATATGTATCTCACCGATCAGTCCACAAAAAGCGAAGGCTCTAGATCCAAAAGAAAAAAAAAGAGCGGACTAAGACTTCAAGAGTTAAGTTAAGTTATCCTACTCCCTCAAATGCAAAAAATTCCATCCTAAGCACCTCCAAAATAAATCAAATCCCACCTAAACCCCAACAATCCCTCCCCAGTCCTAATGGCCCCGGCGGGAGCCTAACGCCGCTCCAGAATCAGAGCTCGAGGGGTCCAGAGTTTTGAGGTAAAAGAACAACCCGACTGGTGCTGCAGAGCCAGGCTCCTGTTCATAATAAACGGGAACAGCCTAGAGAGAGAGAACTAGCAAGTAGGCGGGCATTTACCCAGTCCCAGAGGGCGAGGAAATGCATCTTTCCGAACCCGAAAGTCCTGAAATTAATGTTACTTGGGAGCTTGTGCCTGGGCAATGTAGCCCCTCAGCATTTCGAGTTGTAAACAAAGTCAACAATTCAAATAAATCAAATGAAAATCAGCATATAAGTAATAGTGGTGTTGCAACCTCTAAAAACCCTCTGTATATGCACCTAAACAACCTTTCCCTAGCGGGTAGGAACAAAGTCCTACAAAAAGTATTTAGAGACACTACAAAACGAGCAGCTAAATACAAGTTGATAGGTGAAAATGAAATAATCATAATTAAAGTACTATCAACTTTTAAATTCATGTAGAGCAATCTATAAACAAGGCAACAGCCCGAATATGGCAATTACGGCGAACAATAGGTACAAGATGAGGCCTAACACCCCATGTTCTTAAGTGGCTTTATACTGCAGCTATACGACCGGGGGTCTCCTACGCATCCGTGGTATGTTGGCCAGCGAAATTAAAGGTCACCAACACCCAAAAACTGGCTAGACTGCAAAGACTGCTCTGCTTGAGAATTACCGGAGCCAAGAGAACAACACCTGCGGCACCTCTAAACATTCTTTTTGGGCTACCGGAACTCCCAGTCTGAATTAAAATGGAGACCATGGCGGCGTATAAGAGAGTCAAGGATAGTGGAGAATGGTGCAATGTTCACTTAGGACAAGGCTCAGACTCAGGATGTGTAAGAACATACCAATTCTGGCATCAGGATGTACTACAGCGAGTGGAAAACTAAGTTTAAAGAAAGGCTTTCGGGTGGTAATCCCGACAAGGAAAGAATGGTGAACCAACCAAATCAAGGAGCTAAACGGTTTCCAGATGGGTCATCGATAGAAAGGATTAAGTCAACCGGAGGCGGAGTGTACAGGATGGAAACGAATACAGTAAAATTCTTTCCGCTAGGAGAAGACACCACAGTTTTCCAAGCGGAGGTGTTTGCTATACTTGAAGTAGAAAATGACCGTATTCGGTATAAATATATAAACGATATCTACTCTGATAGTCAAGCTGCCTCAGGGCGATCCAAAAATCTAGGGGCAGCTCAGCGCTAGTCCAGGAGACGCATTAAAGCTGGCAGTCTTCAGCACACAGAGAAGTGAAATTTTGGGTCTCACCTGGGTCCCAGAACACCAGGGTTTCGAGGGCAATGAACGGGTAGACGAAATAGCAAGACAAACTTCCCTTAGCCTCTTCGTAGGCTTCGGCATCTACTTCTCTTGGTATAAGAGAAAGTCTGCTCTCTCCGAATTGGTACAGGGGAGGAAACTTCATACTTATTGATTCTTCATAGGAATTTGCGATAGGTGGAGTCGTCTGAGAAGGAACATTTTTGTCTTTGGCAATGCTTTTCGGGCCTATCCAGAAATTTTGCTGCATGCACTGATGGGCATTTAAAGCGGCGCTTTTGCGTTTTCCAGTAAACAAGCTCGTGGCATTTACTTTCTTCAAACAAGGTTAACGCTGTTTAGAATTTAAGGTCGTTTTACCTGATAACCGTTCTTTTTTTCAGTTATTAAGGATTTTGCTGGTCAAATAGATTGGGATATTTTTGACTGGGCATGCTAGAAGTAGAAAACATTTAGTTTTATTTAGTATTTTCGAGATTATACAATTTCTCTCTGAAGCGTGTATTGCGTTTTTTAAGGTATTCCTGGATCGTGTCTATCTCCAGGTCTTTGTGGAGATCTGACGTCCTGAACCATCTAACCGCAAATGTCCTGAAGGATTTTATTTTGAAACCTTTGAAGGGTAATTGTGAAGCATATTGGAATATTAAATAAAAGGGTTTATTGTTTGTTTTTTAGGACATCTGAAGTATCTGAGAGAGTGTTCGCCATCGCAGTTGCAACACTTAGGTTTTTCGGCTTGTTCGATGCCTTTGTTCGGACAATCGCCAGAGAAATGTTTCCACCGCATTTGTGGCAACACTCGACAGTTTTGCAGGGTGTGCCCAAACTCGAAGCATCTATTACATTGACCTATTTACTTTATTTTAGCGGGTTGTAATTTTTTGATTTCAACTTTAACATAGTTGATTTTTTTAAGGTTGTATATTGAACTTGGTGATTGGCACCAAAAATCTCAGCAAATCAGTTTCAATGTTTCTTCTTGGGCCTACCTAAAGATCTGAATTGAGACAACGTGCAAGCCTTTATTCAGAGGACGGGCCACGGCTCTAGCTCCCCCACCCTTACTACTACTACTACTCTTAGCCAACTACGTGAAGCGAACCGTTTTTATCTGACCTACCAGTGTAAAACTCCATTTACCATAATGACTACCTAGGTAAAACCCAATTTTATCATGATGGATAGCTACATCCAACTTCCGTAAACCGACGTCATGTCGCCGAGTGGCCACACTGTTGGTACGAACAATCGACAACGATAACGATGATCGCCAGACATCAAGGCGGTTCGAACGAGACAAGGAAAGAGCAACCTTATTCAATGTCAACCAAAAGACCGACTCAGAACTTTCAAACCTCGCTGGAGGAGCTGAGCAAATGAGGGGGCAGGCCCACCTGCAACAAGTGATCAAGGAGTTAACCCAAGAACTCAAAAGGAGATCCGTCTTCAGCTTACTACCAGAATCTAACAACACTCTTCCTACCTTAAAAAATCAAATCAGTCCAGGCACTCCCTACCACCGCATTCTTGTCACGCTTTCTGTTACTGCAACAGCTCCCAAAACCGATGCTCCAACTACGGGCGAAACCACAATGGAGAAGGATGGATTCACTTTTATAGCCTCTAGAAAGAGAAAAAATTCTTGACTCTTCGGGCACTTGAAGCCCCCACTCCAACCCAAATAAATGATGCCTCTTCAACTGCATCCTCCTCCAAGCCAGGGTTCCGCTCCCACCCCAAACCTCAGAAGAATATATGAAGATCAATCCTTCCTTACGAATAAGAAGGAGTAATTCTACTCATTTGTACTGCCCGACCGGAGGAAGCTCCATAACGTCATTCGCGGTGTGTTAAAGCATTGGTCTTCTCATCAGATAGCTGAGGAACTTGATAACAGAGGATTCGATCCTGCTGCGTCAGTCTCGTGGTATTACAACGGAGACCGTCAACCCACCCTGCTTGTACATGCGCAATTACCGACGTAATAGAAAAATATCTTTGAGCTCACAGACAGCCTGAA
Organism: Anthonomus grandis grandis; assembly: GCF_022605725.1. Classification (NCBI taxonomy): domain Eukaryota; kingdom Metazoa; phylum Arthropoda; class Insecta; order Coleoptera; family Curculionidae; genus Anthonomus; species Anthonomus grandis. The sequence goes on from NC_065555.1 coordinate 29,066,019, forward strand.
CGTAAAGATCAGATTCGAAGGTCGAGGAACAGGGACAGTCAATGTCACCGATGCTAAGCTAGATACTCAGTACATCCAAAATCGCTCAAATGTGCAGAAGACCCACTTCCAAGTGCCAAAAGCTCCCTAAACCACGACAAACTGTGCAAACTGCAAGAGGGATCACCCAGCCTCATATCGAGGCTGTCCTAAATTATAATCAAAGTTTACACAAGGAGATCATTATGTCTTTCTTTATTCCTTAAAAAAGAAGAACAACGTGCTGAATATGAAAATCATAACATCATAACAGGATTTGTTACGATTAAAAAAAAAAAAAAGTTAGCGCCAAACATGTAATCACTCTGTTTGTAGAGATGTATCTCTTTTCTACTACAGGTACAAATTAAATGTCGTAAATTTTACCGTCTACGAAATTTATTTTGTTTTATGAGAAATAAGTATACTCTATAGAAAAATTTATAAAAATGCGATAAATCAATAGTCAATAATGCATTGAATCGGAAAGAAACTTCACTCACCTGATCTGGATCTAAGATTTCGTATATAGCCTCTCCTTTCTTCTCCTGTTACAACTCTGAGCACTCTCTCTTTGATTAGACTTATACTATTTTAACTAATTTAAATAGGTAGTATTATATGTTAAATAAATACCGCACATAATCTTAAGCATAAAAACAAGTCCGTCTTATGAAGAAAACAAAAAGATGCTAATCTTCCTAAATGGTTTGTGGAGTTCATAGGCCTGCGCCTTTTTTATTTAATATTTGTAATAATACTTATGTACCATAATATACCAGTACTACTGGAAATAAACAATCCATTTTACGAGGTAAAATCAATATTATACAAATGAAAGGAATCACAAATTTAGACGAAATGAAGCAATTCCAAAGATGCGTATATACAAAAAAACTTTTATCCTTATTTTGACCTAAGAACACTCCCTTAGCTTTTTGCTTCCTAAATATTGGTCTACTTTATCTCACTACTAATTAATATGTAAAATAACTAACGTTGTACAAAATTAGTTTTATCCTAGGAAAAATATATTTTTTTAGCACTATCCCTTAACGTTTAATTAGAATTAAGGGATTCATTTACTACCTAAATACTAATAAAAGATAAACTCACAAGCATTCATGACATATCACAATAAAATATCATATTTATGACAGTTATAAGATGGTTTTATAAAACATGTTCTTAATTCAATACGTCATTCACAAATTGTTATATAGTTTATAAACCGTTGAAAATTAGTTATGAAAACAAAAATCTTGCTGCTGAAAACGTTAAGAAATATAAACTAAACCGTTTATGAACAGCATTGAACTGATGTGGTCAGATGGATGACTTGTACTAAACTGCAAATGCGTACTGCCTTCATAAATCAGAAAATAATATAAAATATAGACTCAAGTAAATTATTATTGTTCGTAATAAAAATAGACAGCCGGTGTCCAAAATAAACACGGAAAATATCTTACAAGTAAAAATTCCTTTAAATAGTGCATTTTTATAATATAATTTATAAATGTGGATTACTAGCGTTAAATATCTAATATATTTTTCTCTATTTCCCGAAAATTAATGATAATTTTCTCACATCATCCATTTTAAATTAAGGTAAATTGAAAACTCTGCAGTCTCCCTCCACTTATTGATTAAACATTCAGTTTTTTTTAATTCCCGACATGTTTCGGACACAGTGGTGTCCATCATCAGGGGATATTAAAAAAAAACAATAATAATAAATAGAGGTTTTTTTTGACATGGAATCAAATTCTGGGGCATCTGATATCAATTTAAAAATTTTCATTCCCCGATGAATGATGATGGACACCACTGTATCCGAAACATGTCGGGAAAATTAAAAAACTGAATGTTTAATAAATAAGTGGAGGAAGACTGCAGGATTTTCATTTTACCTTAATATACGACTCTACTGCAAGTATGGAATATTTCTGCACCATTTTAAATTAACTAATCTTTTGACACTCGAGGCGTATTTCCAAAAATTTTGACAGTAAACGTGGCCATGTTACAAAATTTGAGAGTAAAGTCGTCTTAATAAGTGTTATAATAAAATGTTTACAAAGATCTCAATTTCATGATATAGGGTGTCAAAATTTATTTGTTTTTTTAAATCTATCTCAGTTTAATGAAAATAGTTTTTTCTCATAAAATTTAGAATATGAGGGTTTTTGAGATTAAATTTAGTAAACTTTTTCACTTAAATTTTGTTAGAAATATTTTATAATTTTTATCATTTATCAGATAGGTTAACCCTCAAGGTTCATAACATTTACACCCTACATATATACCTCGAGCATTTCAGTTTGTTTTTGCATAACTTTTAAAATTAATGTAAAATATTAAAAGAAAAACATAAGTCTATTATTGATTTTGTACCTTGGCTACTTAAATACATTTATTATTAATTAAGCTAATTCTTCATAAGCTAGGTGGAAAGTCATTATAGTCAAGGTTTTAATAATAATGTGAAATGGCACCGCCTCTTAACCACGCTGACTTTTCATTTTATTATAATTTCATATAATGAGGCAAATGGTACTTTATACCGCATTACTCGGGTAAGTGTGTGCAGTGTATTTTTTTCATATTTTAAAATCATAATGTGCATTTTCATTTAGAATGTACTAGAGAATATAACAGAGAAACCCTTGAAGAATCTTGACGACAAATCTAGACATCCAAACTTCTGTCATTTCGAAAATATTTCAATGTTGGCTTAGCTGCGCATAATTACTCAACGCCCCCCTAACTGGTATCATAATCCTCATTAACTATTAATTTCATATAACTCATTAAAAACTAATCGAAATTAGCAACGGATAAATTTTAATTCCTCGTATTAATTTGCCATCCTGTATGGATTTGATCAAGTCATCAAAGTATTGATGTTTCATTTGGCAAGAGCTTCCTTAAAAAATTGAATGTTATACTATGTTTCAGACTAAGTAGTAGAATTTCATTACAAAGTTTCCATTATTTTACAATTTTTTACCTAGCTTTGCAGGAAAATACAATTAATTCGTACTTTTTCCAATATTTTAATCAAAATTATTCTTACTTCTCACTTACTCATTGAGCTACATAATATATTTACTCTTATATATACTTTTTATTTACTTTTATACAGATATGATCATTCTAACTTCGCCTATAGGAATTATATATCGCGGTAGGTCTAGCAACGTTGTGATAACATACTCGAAGCAGCGGACCCCGCCGAAGCCCGAAACCGAAACCTTACAGTGTTCTTAAGCCGTTCAAGTGGAAATGCACTGCTCTGTGGCAAATTAAAAAAAAAATTTTGTTTTGTTTGAGTCTTTGCTGCTGCCTGTCCTAACAGTAAAAAATAAACTAAAAACCGACTGCAATAATGTTGTAAACATAAATTAACTAAATATTGGACAGGAAATAAAAAATTAATTCAAAATAAAGCAAAATCTTATGTCAGGTTTAAAAAGGCCACCCTGTTTAGCAGTGCAGTACATCAATCGATCATAAAACGACCTTCTCGTGTTCGACAACATTTCAATGGAGATACTATTAAATGCTGCTTAGTTTTAACACAAAGCTCTTCTAAATTAGTAGCCCGTTCATTTTCGTGCCTATAAATTTGTTCTTTTAGGTATCCCCAAAGAAAAAAATCATTGGGGGCTAAATCGGGGCTTCTGGCGGGCCATTTAATAGTACCGTTTCCACTGATTGTTCGATCAGGGAAAGACGTTTCGAGAAATTGACGTACCACTAATGCATTATGAGCGGAACAAACATCCTGTTGAAACCAAACTTGTTCTAAATTGATATTGAGCCCTCGAATAGCAGGAAGAAGTTCATCCCTCAAAAGATTAAGGTATTTGTTGGCATTGAGGTTTTCATCGATAAAAAAAGGGCCTATAATTGAATCACTTAAAATGCCAGCCCATACATTAACCTTTTGAGGGTATTGTGAACGTGTTGGTATGTTTATGTGCTTATTTTCCCTCGAATAACCCACTGTAATGGACGGATTATGTTTACCATAAATAGAGAAAGAGGACTCATCTGAAAACAAAATGTTACTAATAAACATTTCGTCCCGATTTGCCCTTTCCAATACTTCATGGCAAAATTCCATCCGTCTCTCATGGTCCTGTGGGAAAATTTCTTGGGTTTTTTGCAACTTGTAGCACTATGAATAATTGGCGAGCGGTTTTAAATTTTAATCTTGGCTGATTAAGCAGGAAGCTATAGGAATAAAAATAACGTTAAAGGCTTAAAAATTAAAATGCAATCTCATATTGGCGGTGCAGTGTGGTGGGGATAAGAATTGTCTCGTTTTTCGATGAACGAGTGGAGAGCCGTGCGGCAGAAATATCAGTGTTGCCAAACGTATTAATTTGGAAATGACATGTATTGTGCCCTCTGTCTGTCTAATGCGGACTCCATATGTCCCCTCTCGCTTACGCTCATAGACTATTTCCTATAGGCGAGGTTTGAATGATTATATCTGTATATATTTACTCATTGAGCTATATATTGGCTTTTTCAAATTTACTACTATGGGTCATGGAGGCTATTTTTATCTCTAGTTTTTAGATTTTAAAATCCATTTGTCATGAATTAATTTGCCAGTTATTTTCTTATTTATACAGAAGTAGCCAATAGTTGTAGTAGAAGTAGCTGGGAAGAAGCAAGCTATAATATCAAAAATATACAAACTGTCTAAATTTTCTATGATTCGTAACCTCAAGCAAATTTTTCCTTTTCTGGCGCCGAATATATATGTTATTCGCAATAGACAAAATCCCACTGCCAGATTTTTTTGCACACAACACGTTGTGGGTATAGTAATTTACCCACGATGCAACCAGATATATTTTTTCGAACACTGAGTAAAGATAATTGACCAGAACGTGTTGTGGATACATTTCATCACCCACAACGCGAATGAAGTTTTAGCGAGTTGTAAAGCATTCATTTTGCCTACGTCGCGTTCTGGGTATTAAGATTTATTCAGAATGCGTTGGAGGTGAATTGCCGGTTGTCGGAGACAGTCTGTGACACGTACGGATAGATGACGGGTGCAAGTATTGTATTTTTATGTTTTGTGATTTGTGATTCATTGTGTGTGTCTTTGAGAATATTCCAAGATGAAAACTGAGTTTGAACAAAGATTATGGGAATTAATGTCAAAGAAAAAAGACAGGTCATTGTTATTATTAGACGAACGTTACATAGAAATTGTAAATGAGACAAAAGTAGCACTTCAAAGGAGACGGGATGGGCTAGAATTATCATCCAAACAACATCGTAGACTAAAACGATCATCTAAAGTCGAAATTATACCAATTTGTAATGACGTCATTTTTGTTTAGCATATTCCAAACAGCGGCGACAACAATCTTTTTAAAAAAATTGGTGTCTGATGATTATTCATCTTTTATATACTAGGTTATGTGAAATATCCGTCACTGTCAATCAACGATATTGGTTTGTCAACTTGTTCTTGAAAGTTATTTCGAAAAGTGTTAGATAATGCGTAAAAAAGATATAATAGGTATAATGAACAATCGCAGCTGATGATTTTAAATGCATTGGATTTTTTTCAACTGGAAAAGGAACAAGTCCGAAAGGGAATTGCACTTCAAATTGAGAATGTGATAGAGCGAGCCGCAGATGCAACAAAATTGAGCACAACAACGATCGCAAATATAAAATAGAATGGGATAAAATCAGATCAGGATTACGCAGCCCGTATATCTTCCAAGCAAAAGACAGCAAAAACCAAAATTACAACATATTTGAAACATAGAATTCGGGACACAATTTATTCTATGTACGGCAGAAAAGAATATGTAATATTGGCAACAATAAGAGAAAAGTTCAGGGAAGAAATTGAATATTTTGAGTTTTCCATTGACTCCTTAAGAAGATGGATCAATAGTATAGGCTTCAAGTGGAAAAAATCAAATAACAGAAAATATTTGATGGACTTGCCAAATATTGTTCATAAAAGAATCATTTTTTTAAGGGAGTATATCAAAAATAGAAATGTAGGTCCGGAAGGTTTTACTCCAGTTTTCATTGACGAGACGTGGATTTTTAGCAAGGGATCATTTCGTAGTAGCTGGCAAGATGACACCAAGCACACGGATTCAAGGAAAAACAGTGAAGGTAAAAATTATCTGGTTATCTTTTTTTGAATAAAAACTATTGCCCTTGTAAGGGCCCTCTAACTTCATAATTTCATCTGTTTCATAGTTTCATACAATTTCTCTCGAAGACAATATGAGGGAATTTAACTCCATACACTACTCGTATGTGCATGGAACATTACTTATTAATTATATTAAATTTATGTTCTGGAAGAATGATTTCTAAAAGAAGAGAATTGAATTATCTTTTATTTTTAAGGTCATCGTTATATCGTGGTCCACGCCGGAACCAAAGATGGCTTCATCAAGGGTGCAAATTTAATATTCAAGAGTGGATTAAAGACGGGAGATTATCATGACAATATGAACAGGAAAAACTTCGAAAACTGTTGTAGATTTGGTTTTTGCGGTCTTTTACTTGGAAAATATATGAGCAGCGTAATCCTGATCTGATTTTATCCCATACTTCTTTATATTTGCGATCGTTCTTGTGCTCAATTTTGTTGCATCTGCGGCACGCTCTATCACATTCTCAATTTGAAGTGCAATTCCGTTTCGGACTTGTTGTTTATGTCCCATTATTTATGATTAATTATAATAATATTTGTTAATTGTTAAGTTTGTTAATACAATAAATACTACAAGATTTTTTAACATTTTTTGGGAATGAAAGTATATACACAAATATAAAAATATAATAATATGCTGCTAAAATAAATCATTTGTTAATTTCTGAAAGTATAAAAATACCTAGCAGACTATTAATTTCTGAAGGCGATGGTAAAGTTTCTAACCTAATATTGATTGGCAAAAATATCTACGCCATACGTTTTTTCTCACCTGGATGACGTAACTACAAATGGGTAAAGTACAATGCAACGATATATTAGAATGGTCACCCGTCAAAACACCAGCATTCCAAACAATGTCATCCACCTTCTATTTACATTGTTTGAGAAGTAAAATGCTGACGGGTGACCATTCTAATATATCGTTGCACTGGACTTTATAATTTCGACTTTATTAACAGTTGGCGAAAAAGATAAACTAGTTAACAAGGAACATTTAGTAAACCAATCAGGTTTAATTTTTTATTGTGCAGCAAGTGAAATGTATGATATAACAGCTCATTTACAAATAGGACACAAAAGAGAAAAGGCAATGGAAAATGAAATAAAAAAGAAATACTGCAATGTTACTAGAGAGGTAATTCATATATATTTAGACTTGTGTCAATCGTGTGCTCTGAAGAAAAAGGTAAAAAGTAAAGGATTAGTTGTAAAACCTATGATTATGAGTGAAATGAATTCACGTTGCCAGGTAATGTTAATTAACATTTGTCATTATTATTTCCATGGTTATGTGTTCTGTTACGTTATATTGTATTTACCTTGATAACATTTTGATTTGCTGTAACTTTATTATCACAGTACCACTAACTTAATGTTTTTCTTTAGGTTGACCTTATCGATATGCAAAGTGAGCCTGATGGAGAATATACATTTATTCTCAATTATCAAGATCACTAAACTAAATTTGTAATACTACGACCACTTAAAACAAACACAGCAAATGAAGTGGCAGATGTTATTCTCGATATATTCTGTTTGTTTGGAGCCCCAAATATTTTGCATAGTGACAATGAAAGAGAATTCAGCAACCAGGTAAATTTGATTGCATTGTACAAAAGCTTTTATTACTTGAGTAAACTTTAGGTCATTGAACAATTAGCAGCCAGTTGGTCAGCTATAAAAATCGTTCACGGTAAACCACGACATTCTCAGAGTCAGGGCTCCGTTGAAAGAGCAAATCGAGATGTTCGCGATAGCCTTGTAGCCTGGATGTCAGACACGAACTTAAAAATATACCTGGACTGCTAATGCACATGGCCACGATACCCAAAAATGACCACTGCATGGTGGCCGCCATTTTTATAGTGGTTGTGTCCTTTTGATGTTGGTCACTCTGAAAATTTTTAATGTTGCCAACAAAAAATATATTAAATAACAGTAATGAAGTTGACATTTGACGTGTGAGTATAGCGGATTGCCTAGTTTTTGGCGATTTGTAAACGACGCTTGGGTATATCGTCTGGAACAGGCGATGTATCTTTCTCCTTATCTAATACGTGAATAATGTATCACCATCTTTATTTAAAGGTATTTGGTTCAGTTTCTCAAAACCGAATTATTGTGAATTGTCTGTCTGTGTTGTTTATAATAGAATGATATATTGAGGTGTTGACAGAATAATATATTTGTAATTTTTACTATATAAACCCTTTATAATTACAAACCCTCATAAAATCATCTATATTTTCATTCTTATATATGGTTGTACCTATTAATGTGGAAACACTGTACATGGAAGGAAAGCAAAACTCGTCATAGTAAAAATAGAAAGAAAATAAGTGTTTTTAACTGAATTTGTTAAGTAAATACAACCAAACATTTAAATGAATAATATGATTTTCATGGTATTAGGATTTATAAGATTCAAGATTATCAGAGTGATAAAACAAATATTTTAAAGTGCATGCATCTATTCCAAGTTGATTGAAACTTTGTCTCATTTTAGATGAGGACTACTTTCTTTCATAAATTTTAACGAAATTCTTAAAGGAAAACAAGAAAAATCACAGATCTAACGCAATTATCTTAAATTCTTACCTATATGTAACTTTCTATTTTGTATTTTTGTAAACATAACCTCTCAAAAACTTTAACTGTTTTGTATCCTTACAATTGGCACAACTAAAATTTGTCAGAGTGACCAACATCGAAAAGACACAATCACGGAAAATAGCTGCCCCCTAGTAGTGGTCATTTACTTTTCATTGAATTGGCAGTCCAGGTATATTTATTAAGTTCGTGATGTCAGATAATAACTGTCAAAATTGGGCAAAAGACCTTCGAATTATTCAGACTACAAAAAACCGCAGTTTCCATACAGGTATAAAGCGAACACCTTATGAAGCCATGTTTGGAACTCCACAGAGAAATGGACTTTTGGATTCATGCTTGGACACACACTGTGTAGCAAATGAAATTAAGACCGAAGAACAACTTGAAGAGCATCTGAAATTAATAAAAGAGTCTTTAGAAAACGAACAAGAAAACGACACCGAATTTAGTATCGAAAAGGAACGAGAAAACGAAATGCAATTTTATATGGAAACCGAATTAGATATAGAAGTCGAAAATAATACGAACGAGGGAAGGTTGGTAAATGGAAAAGTCGATATGATGAATTGTTTTGTTTGTGATAATATGTACGTCCCACGCAATAAGTGCATTGAATGTAATGCATAGTCATTGCATATGGCCTGTGCCATTGATTGGGATTTACCATTATGCAAACTTTGTGGTAATAAAAAGGCAACTGAGTTGCAAACGGAGGCTTGAACAACAAGTTGATAAAATGCTTAACCAATCGCAAAGCAAATTTCCACCTGTTAATGTAGGTGACAATGTTTTGATAAACGTACCAGAGGTAGATCGCGGGCGTTTAGCTCCTCGAAACGTATTATCAGTCATTATGGAAAAAACCGATCAAGGATTGTACGTTCTGGGTACCAAAAATGGAAAATTGACACGATTATACAGCAGAAATGAGTTTCAATTATCTCCTTCAGTATTTTTATCTTTATCTGAGGTCGTTGCAGATTCTTCTGTCAATGTGCGCCAGGAAGCCATGTTGTCTTCGGGGTCTAAACAAGGTTTTGTTAAATGTAACTGTTTGAAAGGTTGTCAAACTAAAGCATGTGCATGTGTAAAATGTAATTCCAAATGCCACAAGAGTAATTCTTGTAAGAACAAATAGTGTTTTTCAAATAATTTTTATTTTCCTATTTCTACATTTCGTTTAGTGTTTTGTTTTCAATATAATATACTGTAACTCTGTGATAGGTGTGTACCTTTTAATAAACGTTTTATATTGTTCATTGTTTTACTTGAAACGTATTCTGGGTATAACGCAATAGACAGAACGCGACGTGGGCAAAAGAAATGCTCCACAAAGCAAAACCACGGCGGACGAATCCATCATTCGCATTGTAGGTGACGTAATTTACCCAAAACGCGTTCTGGATAATTAAGTCTACTCCTACTCCTATTAAGTCTACTACCTTGTGTGCAAAAAAATCGGGCAGTGGGCGATTTCGGCCGTTGCGAATAACATATATATACACAATTATGCAAATGAAGGTAAGACACACACCTCATACTTAATCAAAAACAGTATGCAAACAATTTATCCATATAATTGCATCATGCACCTTACTGGATACTATTTGAGAAACTAAGAAATGCAAATACTATTCAGTGTCATTAACTCTGATAACTTACTATGTTTTGCTATCTGGACCTGAAGATTTGTATTGGATTATATATGGAAGACCGCAGTGTTAAACAGCTGGCTCAAAGCTTACTAAATTTTTTAAATGATAATGGAATTAATATCAAAGATTGTCGAGCGGAAAATATCGCAGCTTACAAGCAAATATTAAGAACATAAATAAGTATGCGGAGGAAATTCGCTTATTCATTAAATTTAGAAGGATTAATTTTCTTTCATTTCATTGAAAACCTATATTAATTTTATTTCGCTTCAAATATTTTAACAAAAGCAGTTTGAAAACAAAAATTCCAATTTTCAAAAGATTATCGGACAGTAGGTGATCTACCCGACCTGATGCAACGAAAACACTTTTATGTAATTATCAAACAAATTTTGGATCACATATTTAATAACGAAGATCAAAAGGTTAAACGTCCTAATTAAGGTTATTGACTAAATTTCGAAAATGAATAATGACTATTACATACTACACGTTACAGTCACCATTAAAATATTTGAATCGGTTAAAGGGTAGTGTGGTAAAATACTGCATTGCCAATGATTATCACTTTAATATGAGTTCATTTAATAGTAAAATATGTTTTTTAAATAATTAAATTTAATTTTATTAATTATTAGTGATTCAATTGTGCGGATTTGTCAAGCAACAAAGTTCCTAGCCTTCCTTTCAGAAGCCATAGGTACAATATGAAAAATTAATGTGATTTAAAAAAATATATTGAATAGTCTTTTTGCATAAATTTTAAAAATCCACAAAAAATTACACAAAACACTGAAATGCTCTGTATAAGTGAATAATAAAATATATCCTTGCACTTTTTCACCATAAAATTACAAAGTTCTCCTAGTATACATATATTTACAGAATTATCTTTATTATGTTTGTACATAGACCTTTGCACCTAAGCTAAAATACCTGATTCGATACATGTTATATACAATCTTCAGTCTTCTGAGATAGTAACGTTCTCGTCACTGGTCAAAGTGTAAAGCTGTTCCACGTAAAGAGATTTGGCGTAATTAATTTGTTGTGCGGTAGTTAGAGCGAGTTCGGCCGTTCTACAGCGGACTCTCGGTCGTTTTATTGGATCTGCGTTGACCAGGATCGCGTTCGGACCAGAATAGTGCATTACAATTTCTATGTAGTATCTGGATTCACCGCTTTCTTTTTCCTTTATCACGTTGCAGCTTTCCAAATCACTAAAGGTAAAATACTTTGTTACAAATAATAAAAAATTATCGACTAGTATGTATTATATTTCGCCCGAAAAAGCTGATTATTAACATAAGAATGCTCGTTTTGATACATTAACTTTACATGTTTCACTCACTTTCAAAAGTTTTTTATATAAAAATCAAGAGACAAAAGTCGTACAAGAGATCCTTTATTGACAGCCTCAATACAAAACCAAAAGTCTTAGTCACAAATCTCGTATCTATCTACATACAGAGTGGTCCAGTTTAAACGTCATTAATTTTAATTTGTTGTCTTTATGAGTTTTTATGCGTTGTTCCAAGACGCCTCGTGATGTCGCTACAAGTTCAGGAAGCAACAGTCCGCAGAATCAAACCTAGATGGCGGCACTGCCACCGATGGAAATAAAGTTTCACAAAATGGAGCTAACGTAAACCAAAACGTTGACAACAAAAAAGACACCGAATGGACTGAAATTAGGAGAAAACCAAAAAGGTTAAACAACAAGACAGTGGTCCATGTAACCCCACGTCCCGACCCCATTAGAAGATCATAATCCCAAAAATCTTTGAAAAATGTATTGCTGCTCAACTTGTAAAATTTTTTGAGGGTAACAATCTGTTTACATCCAGCCAGTTTGGTTTAAGGAAGGGTAAAAGTACCACTATAGCTATTTTAGACTTAGTTGATTACTTGTTAAATGCTTTTAATAGCTTGCAATATGGCAGTGTCTTGTTCTGCGATCTGAGCAAGGCATTCGACTGTGTTCGATTGCTGCAAAAACTTTCTAAATATGGACTCAGTCCCAACAGTGTTAAACTTCTCGCTTCCCATCTAGCCAATAGGGATCAGATGGTGTTCCCCAAGGATCTGTTTTGGGGCCTATCCTCTTTTTGATCTATATAAATGACCTACCATTAACTGAACCATCTGGTTTTTGCTGATGACACAACAGTGGCATGTGCCGAAGATACTCTTGTAACCGTAGAGAGGGAATTAAGAGTATTGCAGGGGGAAATTCAGGAATGGTTTAACATGAACCGATTGCATCTCAACGCAGACAAGACCAACAAAGTTATTTTTACTCTGAGACCAGCTGACATATCAAAGGATTTTTCTCTTAAGTTTCTGGGAGTTTTATTGGATCTTCTACTTCACTGGCATTTCCACATTAATATTGTTGCCGGAAGGCTAAAAACATCTATATATGCCCTTCGTCGCCTAGCTGGATGTTTATCTGAATCTGGCTTAAGACAGACTATTTTGGCACCTTCCATCCCTTAGCCACATATGCTATTCTACCGTGGGGCCATGCCCCACAAACAAAAAGGTTGTTTTCACTACAAAGAAGGGCAATCAGAATTTTGGGTAGGCTGGGTTGCAGGGAGGATTGTAGATCTGTTTTCTTTATGAAGGGAATACTTACCCTACCTTCCGTATATATATTGGAAAATCTTTTATTGATATACAGGAATAATGATCGGTATAAAGTACATGGTGATATACACAACTATGGTTCTAGAAACATAAATAGGCTAGTTCCAATTTATCAACACTTAACAAGGTGTCAGAGTGGTCCCGGATTTCTAGCTGTCAAGTTATATAATAAACTTCTTTATTTATTATGCTTATTATATTTAACTTGTTTATTTATTATAACTTTTAAACCCTGACCCGCTACTGGGGGCGATTCAGAGCGTTGATTAAACGCCACTCCAGAGAGAAAGGCTCATGGAAAAAGATTCAAAAGAGAAAAAAAATTGAGATACATAATCTAAAAAAAATAGTTAACGATTTTGAAAAAATTGAAAGTTTTAAAACCATAGAAGAATAAGTGAAGGAGCTAGTAAAAGAACCTGAAAATTCCAAAAAACAAATTATATAATCATTATTTCTCATAATCTGGAGTAAGCAAAAAATGTAAACAAAAACCTAATCATTAGCAACCAAATTTAACTATACATCTGAGGCAATTATAAGAATAAGCAAATAACAAAAACAAACTTGAGTATTTCTGCAAACGTCTCAGGGAAGATGCAAGCATTCCGGCGCTCCCAGAAGAAAAGAGAATGCAGGTATCGGATCTGGATAATGAAAATAGGTTGCTGAACACTGAACAGGGAATTAGTTCCTCCGGCTCCCTCGGATGAAAAGGAGAACAACTGTGAGGCAGAGAAGAGTGAAGAAACTTATAACAAAATATTCTAATATAAATAACAAAATATACATAAATAACATAAATAACTATATAAATAACAAAATATACATATTCAAAAACAATGTAATTAACAAAAATAACAGCAAACCAAAGAAAAATCCGTTTTTTATGCTGCGCGGAACTCTAGGAGTATCTAAAGTGGTTATCAGGGATACCACAAACTGGGCTGTCAAACATAAAATAATTATAGAGAATAAAATAAACATCGTAAAAACTCAAAAAGAGAGACTGGATTTAGCGCTTTTCCCGAAGGTGCTTCAGGACCACAGAAATCTAACAAAGCTTCTCAGGGACAAAGGAGTAGAATTCCAGTCGTTTTTTTCTTGAGACATACAAAAAACTGAATATAATTCTGAGGGTTGTAACGAAGTTGCTAAATTATCTGTAATTTTCTTATTTATCTATAGAATTAGTCGGTTCTTTTTCCAACTTAAATTAATAATTTTCAACATTCATATTGACAACTAAGCTTTGCCCAGTAAATTTAGTGCGGTACTGCCGCCCTGGAAATGCCTGCTGAGTCCATCGAAATGGCCGAACTTCCACCACAAGAGCCTAGCTCCTGCCCTAGGACTCCGGCAGGCCCCTAGGACGAAAACGACGGGTTCCAACCCGTCGTTAGCAGGAGGAAGATGAGGAAGACCTCAGACCCGGAGGCGGTCCCGAGGAAAAATCCAGCCATGACCCAGCCCCAGCCCACCAAACAACCCACCCAGACTCCCTCCACTTCCAGAGTTGGGTTCAGAAAAACTCCACCTGAGCCCAGAACCGAGCCCGTTCCGCCACCTCCAAAGGCCAAAATCCCCCAATTGTTATCCGTGAGAAGCAGATATCGAGAACAGGAGGTATCTGCTGCCCTCAAAGCCAAAGGAGTAAACCAAGGCCACCTCGTCAACATACGTGACGGCATCAAAACCCATCCACAGTCAATCGAGGACTACAGAAAAACTTAGGACCATCTAGACGAAAACAAAGTGCCATTCCACTCTTTCTCCCTGCCTGAGGACAGGAGATTGTACATCGTCTTCCGAGGACCGCTCTAGCACTAGCCAGCCGAGAGTATCCTGGAGGACCTAAGGAACCTGGGATTCCGCCCACACACTGCACTCCGTTACTACAACAGAAGTGTGGCCAACTGCACGCAACTGCCGAATGCACAAAACCCAGAGACCAGCCAGCCACATTCGCAATCTGCAGAGGACTGCACGAATTACCTGGGATGCCCCAGAAACCCAAAGCAGATCCAGAAGGCAACACACCTCAGCATCCAGCAGCAGCAGCAGCTGCCGCCCCACCACCGCCCGATACAAACCCGAATGCCATTATTTGCTTCTATGCAGCACCAATTCCAAATGCTGCTGCAGAGCATTAAACCAGTGGAGGCCAATTAGCATTAACGCATTTCCTCATAAATATTATATATAAATAAAGGTCAGTTTCAAAGTACAAAGTAACTTTCCCAAACAGTTGAATCCCGTGTTTAGAGTTGGGCGAGTGGAATATCAATGAAGAACATACTTAGTGATTTGTATCAAAAGATTCGTATAATTCGTACTGAAATTAAATAAAAGATATACAATACTATTGTATAAATGTATAATATGCCGTATGACAGGGCGTTTTGTATCAATGTATTTATACAATACGATACCAACAGTACGAATACGATACATACGAATTGCGATTGCCGATTCAACCGAAAGGCAGTTAATACAACTAGGACTGTTCGGTACGATACAGGATGCAAATCCATTAAATTGGGATAATATATTTTACACACCCAATATAAACAGCAAATTAGACATTTTTAATAAGGACATTTTACATTTGGTTAACAAACATGCTCCTATTAAATGAAGAAAAGTTTAAATAAAACCATTTACGCCATGGATAACCACAACCATTAAACTATTAATAAATCTCTGAGACAAAGCACATCGAAGATATTTAAAATCTAAAGCTCAAGCTCACTGGAATTATTATAAAGATTATTCGAGAAGAAGTTTCATGTTTCAACTTATTATCTACTACAAGGGGTAAAGAATTTTGGTCAACTGTAAATAGGTTTAATTTAACTTCTAAAAACATAGTGTATGATGTGCCTTCGGATGTAGCAAACGCTTTATTACTTAATAATTATTATGCAAGCTGTAACAGTGTTCCTGATGACAGAGCGACTTCTAATGACAGAATGATAATTCTAATAAATTTCTCCTTGATAAATATAGAGTTAAATTTTCAATTAATAGATACAGAAAGAGTTGATAAAATAATAAGCATAATAAATACAAACGCAATCGGGGAAGATGATATATTAGTTAGAGAGTTAAAATTATGTTTACCTTATTGTGAAAAACATCTAATTAACATTTTAAATACATGTGTTTTGGAAAAAGTTTATCCCTGACCTTTGGAAAAAAGCAATAATTAAACCTTTGCCTAAAGTTTGTAATCCTAATGAACCCAATGATCTTAGACCTATCAGTATATTGCCAGTAATGTCAAAAATAATCGAGAAGTACATCTACAAACCAATAATTTCTTTTACAAATACATATAATATAATTCCGGATTCTTAATCGGGCTTTCGTAAAGATTTTAGCACAACTTGCTTAATTAATATAACGAATGATATAAGAGCAAATGAGGATAAAGAGGAGGTCACTTGTTTGTGTTTATTAGATTTTAGCAAAGCTTTTGATACCCTTAATCATAAATTGCTACTGTCTAAACTTAGCTACTTTGGGCTATCAAATAATTCAATTAAATTTATGGAGAATTTTTTAATCAATAGGTCATATTGCGTTTCGATAAAAAATTGTTCGACTCAAGAAAAATCGGAGTATTTGCCAATGAAAGCAGGTGTACCCTAGGGATCAGTTTGTGCTAGTCTTCAACAATATGCTGATGACTTCCAGTTGTATGTATCGTTGTCTAAATATAATTTACAAGAATCTCAATTAAACTTCAACTCAGATTTAAATAAAATTAACCAATTTGCATCCCAACATAATTTAAAATTAAAGGCTTCAAAATGTTCGCTGGGAGCAGCATATATAAAATTAAGCGTGAAATTTATAAAGTGAACCACTCTACTTAGACAGCTTTTTAATACGCAGGAACACTCATATCATACTAGATTTCAAAATATCTCATAAAACAGCAAACTTTCAAAAATCTTTAAATTTTTTTGCAGTTCAGTTATGGAATAAGCTTCCAAATAGCGAAAAATATTTATCTATGTACAAATTTTCTAAGTATATAAAAAATCAACTGCTAGTTGACCAGATGAGCTGTTAATAAGTTGTTGATTATTTTTAAATTGTATTTTTTTTTATTGATAATATCACTATCCTTATACGAAGCCACCGTAATATAGAAAGCCAGAAACATCATCCCATTCTCCAGCAGCTACGTCACGTCGAACGTCTATTGCCCGAACGACTCGACTTCCTCGCCCAGTCGCCCGGCCCGGCATTAGGTATGCATCTATATTACTACGGGGTATTGGACGAAATCATGTAAAATCGAGCGCTCGTTTTCCTGAACAATAATAATAATTAATAAAAGTTTTACTTAGAGTTTTGAATAGAATTACCGTAAAGGTGAGATTAAATTATTAAATAATAATTGTTAGTAGGTATAAACTGCTAACTAATCTCTTTTAGATGCCAAATCGTTGCTGTGTTCCTTTATGTAATAGCAATTATGATAACACGGCTGAGAAAGTTTCGACTTTTCAATTTCCAAAAGAAAAAAGTTGAATGGAATGGTTGCGGCGTATTCATCGGGAAAATGTTAAACCTACAAAAAGTTCTTGTGTTTGTGCAAAACATTTTAACGCCCGTTTTATAATAAGGGAAGATTCCGTAAAGCGAGATGACGGCAGTATATTAACATTATCTCGAAGGGCTCCTAAGCTTACGAAGGATGCCGTTCCAACAATATTTGAAAATCAACCTAAATATATGTCTTCCAGCCTTCCTGCACCTCGCGTAGACCCAGAAGAACGTGCAAAAAACCATGCGTTGGCGCTAAAACTGGAAGAAGAAAAGAAGGCGAAGGCTGATATTATAGAAGACTTTATAGACTTAAAAAACAATTATCAAACTAATCTTAAAGACGTACTTGACTGTGATATGCATGTAAAGACTGAAGGTAATATGTTTTTAATAAATTTTTAATTATTATTTAGTTTTTAATTATTAAAGTAAAATATGATGTAGATAAACCTTTCCTAATATACTGTGTAAAAGTTTTACGTAATATGTGCATGGTAATTACTTATCAACATTTTATTTGGGAAGATAGTTACATTAAAGATTTATTAGGTCAAAGTCATAAATGCTGTAGCTGGTCAAAATTTAAAAACATAGTTAGTCATTTAAATAATATTAAAACGTTTGACACCACAGATAAAAACGATGCAGAAATTTATTTAAAAAATGCCGTAGAACTATTAAATAACATCTCCAACGATAACAAAGAAATAGATAAAAATATTTTCAGTAAAATCGTATTTTTGCGGGAGCAGTTAGAATTAATATATAAAAAGCAAGTAAAATATTCTGCTGACATGTTAGTTTGGGCTTTTGACATATATTATCGTTATCCAGGTGCTTACGGTATTAGAAACTCTAACTCTTTGACATTGCCTCATCCTAAATATTTAAAAAAGCTAACAATAAAGTTGGGCACAGACAATGCAGGTATAGATGATTCTCATAAATCTTATTTAAAAACTAAACTTACTCACCTAGAAAACTGCGAAACTAGGGTGAATCTACTTTTGGATGAGATATATGTTAAACCTGAAATCTCTTACTCTGATGGTAAATTGCAAGGCTATGCATATGTTTCTAAAGAGTCAGCTACAACAATACAAACTTCTATGATAACATCAATTTTATCTAAAAATAAAGATGTAGTAGGACTGTTTCCCATTAAAAGTTAAAGTCAGAACAACTAGTTGATCTAATAAAAACTGTAATAGAATTTTTAACAAAAATCGGTTACCTCGTTATCACTATTATATCCGACAATAATAGAGTTAATAGAAAAGCATTTGAAATTTTATGCGGGGGAAAGTTAGGTAGCTACATGATAAATTCATTCGACGAAACAAGCAAAATATTTTTTCTATTTGATTTAGTACACATTTTCAAATGTGTTCGTAATAACTGGCTTAATCAAAAAGATGACAAGCAAAGCTTTATAATGCCAACAATGTTTCCATTAGACATGACAAATAATGTGAATAATAATAATACTATTATAACCGATATAGACAGAGAAAATTATTCAAGTATAAACAAATCGCGTGTATTGCTGACTTAAAAAAAATTTACCGAATTGAAGAACATAAATTAATAAAGACTGCACCAGCTTTGTCTAAAAAAGTAATATACCCAAATTCGCTAGAAAGACAAAATGTCAATTTATGCACAAGACTATTCGACGAAAAAAATATTTCCGCATTAAAATTGCAAAAATCTACAACCAATTTCACTTATGAGACAACAGCCATGTTTCTTCAAATGATGTCTAACTGGTGGAATATTGTAAATTGTCGAACTCCTTTTAAAGGCATTCACAAACGTAACATCTTAATGAATCCTATTAAAGACAAAAACGATGTTCAACTAATGTTTTTAAAACTGTTCGATAAATGGCTGAAACTATGGGACAATTTGAGTATTCAGGGCGAAGGTATAAAAAATGCAAGAACAAGGAATGGAAAGCTGTCAGCAGAAACGCAATGCTTATCACATTCCACAAAAACTTATATCGAAATATGCAGCTATCTATTTGAAAAACATAATTTTAAATATGTTCTGCTGGGCAAATTTCAAACAGATACGCTTGAAGGCCGATTTGGTCAATATAGATCAATGAGTGGTGCAAACTATCACATATCAGTATCACAAGTGTTACAGTCCGAAAAAAAATAAAATTACTTAGCTTAATTACAATGAAGTCTTCGAGATCTGGAAACTTTGAGCTAAAGGAATTTTTCGACACACGTCAAGAATTTCAAGATGAGAATATAACGGAGAACGAAATTGTGTCATTTGACAGTATCGATAGCAGTTCTTACAACAATGTAGATCCGGATGATAGTATCATCCTAATGTATATTGCTGGATATATTGTATTTAAACTCTCCAAGAAACTAACATGCCAAAAATGTATGTCAGTTTTAATGTATGATAAAAGCATGCCTGCCGATATTCAAAACAAAAATTATGATTATTTAAAATTAAGTGATAGGGGTGGACTACGATATCCAAAAGAAATTTTTCACGAAGTATTAATAATAACTTTTAACATCTTTAAATCTCTAATATCGGACAGATATGAAGAAAATTATTTAAAATGCTCATCTCAGAGAGCCGTCCTCACCAAGCTTGCTGTTGGAATTATTTTCGACAATTCAGATATCAATCCTGAAATAACATGTGACTGTGGAATTCTTATGTCAGATCTTGTAAAAAATGCGGTATTTAAGTTTTCAAATATTTTATTAAATAATTACCGAAAAGTCCAAAATAATACAATCCATGCCGCCAAACTAAAAAAAAATTATAGAGAAAAAAGAAAAACAAAATGTGTCCAAATCAAAAGATAAAAACCAAAAACCAGAACCAAAGACCAGAAAATATAAAAAACTTTCCAGTTCATAAAATTATTTTATTAAATTTTTTATTCTGTTTTTATCGAGTTTTTTATCTAGCTATTTGAGTTTTATTTCTGTTGGTGTTTTATTAAATTTATGTTAAACCAACTTTCATATTATTATATTTATTATTTATTTATTTCATTATAATTATGTTTATTTTTTTTTAAGAGCTTTGTATTTATGTTTTAATTTATTATAAATATATATTTCGAGAGGTATTAAAAGCTTGTATGGGTTATTTGCCTTATATTTATACCTTGTTAAAGAATGTTATATTTTTTTATGATATTTTTGTTTTAATACAAAAATATGATTTTATGTATTTTGTACTACTACCAGCACACTATCAATTTTAAACAATTATTTAGTATTTTCCTAAGGGTTTTATATTTATGTTTCAATTTATTCTATTCTATATATGTGCATACATATAATATACTTTGGTAGCTATTAAAAACTTGTATGGGTTATTTGTCTTATATTTATAGCTTGTTGAAGTATTTTAGATTTTTTTTATGTTGTTTTGTTTTAATAAAAAATATTATTTTGTTTCTTTTATACTACTACAAACTATCTATCCATTTTATTAAATAATTATTTAGTATTTTATTAAATTTATTTTAAACCATTTTACAGTGGCTATATTTATTATTTTTTAAAGAGTTTTGTATTTGTTTTAATTAATAGTTATAAATATATATATGTTTCAGTAGTTATTAAAAACTATTGTATCATATAGGCCTTATTTGCCTTATAATTATAACTCATTAAAGAATTTGTTGATTTTTATATCATTTTTGTTTTAATAAAGAATATGTTTTTATTATTTGTACTTCTTTCTACTAACACACTATTAATTTTATTAAACAATATTATCATTTAAACGATACACAATGATAATATTATGATTTTAACAGCGGTAGTATTGAATAAATACGGCTATAGCATACGAACGACACGGGATACTCAGACGTTCGACGTGACGTCACGACTCGAGGGTTCTGGCTTTCTATATTACGGTGGCTTCGCCTTATAGCCAAGCCAATATTCCTTGGCGTTGCCGGCGCGAATTTCTTAAAGCTCCGGCCATGCTTCGTTTTGTTCCCCGACTGTTAAAGACTGGACAATAATAATTATTGGTTATTAATTCTACGCCTTGGTATTCCGCCCTCAACCGATTTAGTTGTTAATTTGTTTAGGTTTAGCTTTAAAGGTCTGCACAGTTATGCTTTATGATGCATATCTTGTGGATCGGTTTAAAAATCGCGGTGTAAGTCTTTATTTGCTTATATTATGATTTTGATTACTAATATTGTTTCTTGAATATTTAACAAATAAAAACATTTTGATTTGATTTGCAAATTATTACACAGAACAACAGATTTAACTATGGTAAACTTTTAAGAATTACTTCAGTTCAGAAACAGTATGAATAAAGTAAATAAATGCAAAAATGTCTAAAATATCATTCAGCTTGTTTATTTCTTATTTAGTAAAATTCTTTTACCTTAGGGAACATTCTATCACTGTAGTCAATTCTGGAAATTTAACAGTGGTGACTATCCTAATCATTCTGTCCGAAACGATGCATAAAAGATCCTCGGAAGCGTTACCCAAAATTTGGTAGGCCAGCAGTTTTTCTTCATATCGTCTATATTAACGGAAAAATAATTTACTATTTATTGCAAATGAAGTTAACATTTGTCACAGTGAATGTAAAAAAATAATACTCACTTGTCATTTACCATAAACAAAAACTGTTGTCCTTGGCTCTGTTTCCCGTCATATTTTGGTAAAAGGCCAGCAGGGCCATGCACACATCTTGGTAACCTTTTTCTTTCAGGTATTAGCTTACTAAAAATATAGGAGCATTCAATTAAATATCAAAAACATATCGAATTATGCGAAAAAAATCATCTTTCCATTTATCACAAGATATACATTGATAAAAACAAAAAAGGGCTCACTGAAACATTAAAATATATTTTATTCTAAGTTTCAAATATTACCTTCTACTTGAATCTCTGACAGCTCTGGCTGTTTCCGAAGCAAAATCTAATACGCCGACCACCGGTTTTGTAAAAGCTCCCACTACACCTTTGCCGAATCCCGAAAATACTCCCGATATCCCGTCGTTTGATGCGCCTTCGTAAACTTGTTTGAAAATACCAGTGGCTCCTCCGAGAAAACCGAAACCAAGTCCTTTAATACCCGCTAAAATGTGGTCGGAGGATTTTCCGGTTTCCACCTAGAATAGTAGAAATAACGACAATTTAAAAGAAAAGAATATAACATATAAAGTGCATCCGTAAAGTAGCGGATTAATCCAATAAAAATTTATTGAACCGTTTCTGAACAAAATGCGCGAACCCGTTGATTTTAATATTTGGTTTAGGGTTTTTCCATGGAAATTAAATATACAGGGTGACACAAAGAAAAAGATATGACGTCATCAATATGTTTTTTAAATGGAAACCACCATTGTTTAATGCAGAATCAGAAAGAACGCATTGTTTTACAAAGGATATGGTACAACTCAATAGTGGTTACATAAGCAATTTTGAAGGAAAAATTGTGATAAAATGTAAAATTAAAGAAATACCTATCTAAACTAAATATTCGAATTGAGCCCCGTTAAAAACCTGACAATAACCAAGGCGATTTAAAAATCTTTTTGAACGTTGTCAATGACATCTGGAGTAACATTTCTAATTTCCTGGCGAATTTGTTCTTTTAAATCTTCTTAACTCTGTGGTTTAGTGACATGCACTTTACTTTTTAAGTATCCCCATAAAAAGTAATCGAGGGAAGTTAAATCTGGCGATCTGGGTGGCCATTCAATGAATCCTCGTCTACCTATCCAAACTAATCTAGATAATTGCGATCGGGTAAAGCATAGTATGGCGGAGCTCCATCTTGCTGAAAGAAAAGATTACGTTGCTGCATGTCGGGTTCTTTCAAATTCGGATACAAAGTTATCAGAGCGGGGATAAGATCATTTTGAAGAAAGTCCAAATACCTCTCACCAGTGAGAATGTTATCTAAAAAGTAAGGTCCTAAAACTCTTCCTTCCACTATACCGCACCACACATTGTGTTGTGTATGACATTCTGTGAACCAATGAGAGATTCGGTCGCCCAGTATCGACAATTCTGTCTGTTCACATGGCCATTTAGACTAAACATTGCTTCGTCAGAAAATATTCGTTTTACAAAATTATTGTTATCATTACATAATTGCTGCATTTGCTCACAAAATTCATTTCGGCGATCAAAATCTTCTTCCGATAGCTCTTGAAGTAAGAATATTTTATAAGGGTAGAACTTTGCGCTTTTTTCAATACTTTATGCACAGTAGATGGCGATAAATTAACCTTAGACGTCATGCCTGTGATTGTTGCTTTGGAATTATCTTGGACCGTTAACAGAATGTTAAGCTTATCTTCTTCAGTTATTTAACCCCGACCAGCTTTTTGAGTATCCCGATAATGCCCGAATTTACGAAACTTTGCTTTAACTCTGCTGACCATGCTTTGGCTAATAGGCGACCGATCAGGATCAATTGCATTAAACTGAACCACCTCCTTTTGAGTAGGCGACATATCTCCGAAACCAATTATGCACAGGATTTCGATTATTTTAAGTTCAGTTAATTTTCTCATATTTCATACAATAACAGTGAGTAAT
Source organism: Anthonomus grandis grandis (assembly GCF_022605725.1). NCBI lineage: Eukaryota > Metazoa > Arthropoda > Insecta > Coleoptera > Curculionidae > Anthonomus > Anthonomus grandis. The sequence continues at coordinate 29,090,326 of NC_065555.1, forward strand.
AAAGTGTAGTTACTAATAAAACGCAGGATGATACTGCTTTCGCCTCCCAAAAAGAATAAACACCACTTGCAAATGTAAAAATACTTCAAATAGTTGTACCAAAATACGTACATACGTACCAATTCACTTTTTGACACTGACAACAACAACGACAACAACTAAAAAACCAACATATCAACATTTAATTTAGATAGGTATTTCTTTAATATTAGATTTTATCACCATTTTTTGTTCAAAATTGCTTATGTTGCTGTATGCTTTCTGATTCTGCATTAAAAAATCGCGGTGTCCATTTAAAAAACATATTGATGACGTCGTATCTTTTTTTTTTGAGTCACCGTGTATATTTAATTTCCATGTAGAAAAACCCTAAACCCAATATTAAAATCGACGGGTTCGGGCATTTTTTTCAGAAACGATCCATTTCATTTTTATTGGATTTATCCGCTACTTTACGGATGCACTCTATATGAGAATATTGGGGACAAAATATGAGCTGCACAATTTTGGTTCTCTGTCAAATCTTTATAAGTTCATCTCATTGGACATTAACATTTTAATTTTTATCAAGAAAATACGTTACGATCGTTTTATTTTTAGCGTATGACTTAGACTTATTGCAATTTAATACTTTGATTTTCAAACTCAATATTTTTCGTAGTTATTACATCGACTATAATGCAATCGGTGTCCAGTTTAATATTCCTAATCTTGAAGTCAGACGGCATCATTCTAATGTTTTAACATTTTATAAGATATTAAATAGTTTATAATATCATTGTCCTAATATCTTGAAAGGAATTCCTTTTAGAACCTGTCAAAGAAGTGTCAACCTGTTTTTTCTGTTAAGTTTTATCTTGGTATATTTTTTTTGTAATACTAATATTATATTTGTATTATTCTATTATCTTGCATTTCGTATATTTTTTATATTATTTTCTATTTTAAATAAATAAACTTACTAGGTAGCTAAGCTATCAAAAGGAAGAAACAAGCCCAGGGGTAAAAGCCGACAGATAAAACCCTTGCTCCTGGAGTTATAAAAAAAAATATTAAACCTCAAGTAAATTGTTGCATTTAGAAATTAAACTTAGATTGAATAAAATTAACGAAATGTATCATATGTTATCGTAAAGGTTTAAGTCTATATTTGTTCTAAGTACTGTAATAAAAATTTATTTTCACTTTTTTGCTCTCTGCTTTCTTCTACCGGGTGGTGCGTCGCCGAGCAGAACAGAGGAAATCCCATGTAAATTTTAAGGGGGTCAATTATTGGCTTCCCTGTACATTTTACAGATAACTTTTTGAAGAGACCAATCTGGCAAACCCTCGTGCAAAGTTTCAAAAAAATTTAATAAGCAAATCTTGAATTATTCAATTAAATATAATAAAGCAAAATTACCAAATTTTTGGTTCAGGTAAAACCAGACACCAGACACCAGCAAACAATTTGTTATAAGGCTTTGTCAAATCTGACGTACAGCCGAATACAAGAAATGTGTTTTTTTCGTTTTATCAATATCACAACCATACATTCAAAGTAAGACACGTTAACATTACTTTTTTAACTAAACTTTTATTTAATATAACGATGAACTGTTTTTGTACAAATTGAGGCTGTGTTGAACTCAAGGCCATTGGTACCTCTTTCTAGTGACTCCAATGATCTAGCGGTTTTAACACCAGGTCATTTTTTAATCGGTCAACCGTTAACTACAATACCACAAACAGATTTAATAATCATCCCTGACAATAGATTAAATATGTACCAAAGTTACCTGAATACTTTAGAAGAAAGGTCCAAATGGAACACTTTGTTTCCTAGCATTAAGGTAGGGACTTTAGTAATCATAAAAGACGATAATACAGCTCCACTATTTTGGAAGCTCGGTCGTGTTACGGAGTGTTTTCCGGGTAAAGACGATGTAGTTGGGGTAGTGAACGTTCAAACCAACCATGGTGTCATAAAGCGTGCAATTTCAAAAATGTGTGTATTGCCAATAAACAATAATGACTTTGGCAAAATGTAAATATTACAGTAGGTTAGTTCAATTCAAATGTCAGACCTAAAATGTTATTTTGTAAATTAACACTTATTTAATTTCTGTTATCTGTAGAGTAAGCATAGCTTTTAAGATGCACATTTTAGATTTAGGTTTGTTTTAGTTAAGTTTAAGTAACTAAGTAATATTTGTGTATAACTCTCTTTTTGTTCTCTAATGTATATAAATTAACACTTTGATACTTTAAGGTATATGTACGTATCTTATATCTACTTATGCTGTTTTATGTTTTGAAAGTTAATTCTTTCAAAGGGGGCGGTATGTTCCGTCGTTGCATAAATAATAATCCTTAAGCGTACGATCTCCTTTAATGTAAGCGCTTCTCGCGCCCTCTTTACTAATGTAGAACTCCTCTCTTTCACAGTCATTCAGTATTAAGATTTCAGCCATCATCAACGGCAAACACATCACTTCCATTCAATAATTCGGCTAAAATTATTTATATTTCAAACATAATTTCATGTAAACCAGTAGTTACTCTCTTTAAGTATACCTTAATTGCAAAATAGTGTTTTTTATTGAAAACCGAACCAGAGTACGTGTGTGAACTCACATGCACAACACGTGTAATAGTTGAAATAGACGGAATGGGCTTGGTGGGGAAATAAACTGAAAATAAAACCTTCCTGCATAAAGCCACTTAATTATGACTATTTTTTCGTCGATTAAATAATTCATACTTGTTTTCAAATATCGACTGTCACTGATTTATTAACACTTTTCCTCACGTCAGTGACAATACTCGTTTTACTGGTGCCCGTTTGGTTTTACCTGAACCGAAAATTTGCCAATTTTGCAATTACATTTTATTGAATAATTAAAGATTCGCTTATTAAAATTTTTTGAAACTTTGCACAAGGGTTTGCCAGATTGGTCTCTTCAAAAAGTCATCTTATATTTTTTCTATAAAATGTACAGAGAAGCCAATAATTGACCCCCTTAAAATTTACTTGGGTTTTCCTATGTTCCGCTCGGCGACGCACCACCCGGTATATTACTTTTAACTACTCAAACTCACAAGTGACCTAAGTAGTACAAAGAACTATTTAATTACCTGTCTAATTTTCATCCTCATTTCCTCGTGGTAATCATCCATTGCGATTTTTCCCAAACCATCACTTAACGATTCGGTGACTTTGGCTGCAGAATTCGATAAACCATGCGTAACATTTTTTACAAGCGCCCCAACGTTTCCTTCAAAAATAAAACCAGAAATCCCTTCGGAGACATCGTTCATTAGTCCAAGTGGATTTCCAATAAAATCGATGGAGCCGAGAATAACGCCTGCTTGCCATCTCAATTCCTAAAAAAAATTGTGTAAAAAATCGTTATATTTTTAATTTTGAATAGTTCACATACATCTTTGAAATGTTTTACGATACTCTTGATCAAGAACTGGCTAGTTTCAAAGGGATGCTTTCGGTCGAATGGCTCTAACAGTATGGCAGCGTCTTCAAATTTTATTAAGGTCAAGCCGAGTTTTTTCTTTATTCTCTGTAGTTGTTTTGACAACTTGGTAGCCGTTCTAACACTAAGGCGAATTTCATCAGGAATGAGTTTTAATACACCAAAATAGTATCTATGATAGACAAAATTTGATTTTTATTATGTAGTTTCAAGAAATATCTTTTGATTAAACTTACCGTTTTGATGTGGAGGCGGAAACTTCGGTTAATAATCGCTGCGTTTCATAGTCGGTCTCGTCTTTATAAAGTACTTCTTCCTCTTTAGAATGAAACCCGATAAAAGCCAGTACTTTTAAAAGAAGCCTCTCTTCGATTATTGCTGTGATTTTCTTAAGTCTTAATATCAGATGCTAAAAATTAGAGGGTCTAGTTTAAAATAATGTAAATGGAATATGGGAAATCGGTAAAGATGCAAGAACCAAATTGCGAAAAAGTGAAAAAGTTGCGCAATCAAATATCTAGAAATAATCTGCCATCTACTTCTTGGAAATCGGAATAGACAGAGAAAAAAAAGAAAAAAATGGAAAGAAGAGTTAAAGGGTTTCCTAAAAAAAAATTGCAAAATTTTGCAACTGTTATTCCTTTATGTTTCCTGAATGGAATATGCGTTTCGTACAAAGTATAATAAGTAGTATAAGTGGACAGTTAAAAGTAATAAATCAATCAGGTTTTCGTCACTTTTTTCCACATTTCAGGTGAGCGTCACTCATGTGAACCTGCTGTAATTAATCTATGCGATGCCTTCTTGAAAGAACTAAATAAGGGCAACTATGTTCTGGCTATATTTCTCGATTTTAAGAGAGCATTCGAGACTGTAAATAGAGCTAATCTGTTAAAAAAATTGGAAAAGATGGGTATTAAACATAAAGTTTTAATGTGGTTTAAATCTTACTTACAAAACAGGTCGCAAAAAGTCAAGTTTAAAAACAGTGTGTCCGAGTTACTAATCAACGAATATTCTCAGGGAACTGTTTTAGGTCCCCTGTTATTTCTGTTATACAGGGTGTCTGAAAAGTCAACGATAATACTGAAGGGACTGATGGAGCAACTCATAAGCACCCAGAAAAACATAAAATGACCTTAGTAAAAAATCGATGGTTTTCGAGATATTGGCACTTTAGTGGAAGTCACCAACTCCTACTCTTGGATCAGATTTTCGATTGTCACGCCTTAAAAATAGATATTTTTTAGAATCTCTTTTTAGCTATGCAACACTAAATAGCCATTTTACTGATCAAAGACAAACATTAAACTAAACGGCCAAAAAATGTAATAAGAAATCTATTCTAAAATAAAGTATTACTTATTTTTATTTTTTTAACTTTGAATTTGACCGCTCATACTGGACCAAAAAAATTATACGGCAACCTGACTAATACCTTAAAAACTTTGCTCATTTAATCTACTTTTTAAAATTACCTAAATGTTTGTTTAACAGTTTACTATTATTGTGTTATAGTAAAAAATAACCCTAATTCACCTTATGATATCATTGTAAAAAAAATTAAACAAATTTTTAAGTTATGTTTAAAATGTTTTTATTTAACTTAAAAATTAAAAAAATCAAGAGCGAAGGTAATTCTTATCACCATAGCAATAAACAACAAACATTTTTGGAATTTAGTTTGTTTACAGTATTCCGTGAACTAACTACTTTTGTGCTTGTATCCTAACGTTTCTGTTACCTTTTGCTTTGGATTTGTTTTTGAGTTAATTTTCCTGTGGACTGTGTTCTTTGTTTTATTGGTTAATCATTTATTATGCCCTTGCCGTATACCGCCCAAGAATATGCAAACATGCATCTCATTTATGGTGAATGCAGAGGAAATGCTCTAGCAGCATCTAATCTTTATCAAGAAAGATATCCGAATTTGGCCCGATATCCTGACTATCGTGTATTTATTAATGTTCACCGCTCATATTCCGAAGGCAGAATGCCTCATGCTCCTGTTCGAGAGGGAAGACCTCGTATTGATTATGTTGATCAAGTTTTAGAAGACATTGAAAATGATTCGACTACTTCGGCACGAGCAATCGGAAGAAGAACAGGGATACCGAAATCGGTAGTAAACAACATCACTAGGCGATTTCAATATCACCCTTATCATGTTCAACGAGTGCAAAGCCTACTGCCTCGAGATTACGAACCACGCCTACAATTTTGTCGCAGAATTTTGCAAAAAAATCAAGAGGATCCGAATTTTTTAAATAATATACTGTGCTCGGATCAGAGTACATTCAAAAAGTTCTTTATGAACATGCACAATTTGCACACTTATGCATCGGAAAATCCCCACTCTATTCGAGAAGAAAGGTCACAGTACCGATTTAAAGTAAACTTGTGGACCGGTATCTTGAACGGACGTGTAATTGGCCCATTCGAATTACCAGAAAATTTGAACTGGCAGGCTTATTTAGATTTTTGTCGAAACAATCTACCAATTCTTTTAGAAGTTGTTCCTTTGGCCAGTCGCCGAATAATATGGTTCCAAAATGATGGTTGCTCGGCACATTATGCCCATGAAGTTCGTCGGTATTTAAACCAAACATACCCCAACAGATGGATCGGCCGACTTGGTCTAATTTTATGGCCTCCCAGGTCTCCAGACCTAAACCCGCTCGATTTTTTTTACTGGGCTTGCATAAAAGAAAAGGTTTATGCATAGATAAACAGTTTATAGGGGTTAATAGAATGGAAACTTCCATATAAACGAACGTGCCAACAAAATTAAGACGAGACTAGCGGCATCTCTCGAGAGTGAAAAAAGTAAAAGCATATGAACAGTAGAAACCTCCTTAAAATTGAAAGCTTCAACTGTTTAACTACTATTTCAATTTTTCGATACTAGATGGCGCACGACACCCATATTGGCGGGATTTTTAATAGATTGATATCTTTTACAAAAATGATACTACATTACATAAATAAAACGAAAATTATATTTTCCCGAATACATACTTTATTGCTTAAAAAATACAACATAATATTTATACATAAATATAGGTATCAACAAGTAAATAAGTAAAATTATTGGATAAATGGTAGTAGAGAGCGCTCTTAGATTTTCGTTCATGATAAAGCCATTTTAATTTTTTTGCAAAACATTTTTATAAAAAATAATAATTATGTTCCTAGCAAGTAAAATACATGTAATATTATGTATGAACAAAATTTTGCAAAATTAGATACTGCAAGCAACTAAAATTTTTTTAAAAGCAAAAATCAAAACCATATATTATAATAAGTATAGTTGACTCCATCGATATTTTATTTTGGTCACCTGTTAAAAAACTTTTAAAACAATGCGAATTATGTACTATAACATTTTAAAACTATTTTTATAACACTTGAAAATTTTATTTTTAATTTCTTCATCATATAAACAGTCAAACAGTGTGCATTTCATTTTTGCACTGCCTATTTTTTTCACCAAATACCCAGAAACATATCTAAGTGCCTGTACCTCAATGGGCCGTATGTTGTTCGATGGCAACTTATCTGGTATGCTACAAAATTCGGTTCGGGCCTCATCCTTTTGATCAGCTTCGTCTTCTGGCAGACCCTAATATAAAGAAAAAAAAGTAAATTATTACGATTTATGTAAAATTAATTATGTAAATTTCTATAGTAACTCCTTTTTCATATTAGATTTATGGTCAAATATTTTATTGGTATTTTTTATGACATATATTTTTTACTCACCTGCGAAACTAGTCTTTTAAATCATATTAGTGCAATTTTTAAATTTTTTTTTGACATTGGAATCTTAATCAGCATCATCACAAACCCCCTGTATGCAAATTTTGAGCTCTCTAATGTACACGGTGTTTTAATGAAATTTCCATAAATTTAGTAAAAAGTTGTTGATTTGATCCATATATCGGACCACCCTGTATAAGGTATTGATATTTTTGAACTTAAAATTATTATATTGTTACAGGGTGATTCGATATAGGGGTCTAATTATCGATTTTTATAAAAATTTATGAACATTTTATTAAAACACCCCTGTATAGTAAAGAGCTAAAAATTCGTATAGGGGGGTTTCAGTGATTCTAATTAAGATTCCATTGCCACAAAAATTCTAAAAATTGCCCTAATTTTTAGAATTTTTGAAATTTGACCCCCCTAATTACCCAAAAGTATGACCCTGAAACAAGGTTTGCTTATTATATGTAGGAAAAGAAATTCGTCGCGACATATCAACCAAAAAAATAAATAAATAAAAATCGGTTAAAAAACAAAAATTTTACAGGGGTGGGGATACTTTAGGGTGGACACACTGTAGATAGGTAATAAAATATTCATGAAAATCAATATTTTTATATATGTATTGTGAAAGAAAAATAAAAAGTACACAATTGAGAATTACAATAAATTTCATTTCATTTTGCTATAATTATTATACCTTTAAAAATAATATAATACTGTAGGTATTATAATATAAGAAAATTATTATAATAAAAGAAATTGATCCTAAGAATTTAAGAGGTACCTATCTAATTTACCCAAATTTTTGTTTGTACCTGATTATTTATAACTGAAATAGGAAAATTCCCAGTAACCCAGGCCATCTATAATCCTTATAGGATTATAGGAATAATTATGAAATAATTTGCATTCAAGGTACCTAGGAAATTATTGGATTCTTTTTCTACTTTTAGACTGAAATTTGGTGATAAATTTCTATTACCTACATATAAATATATAAAATGCACTCACAGATAAAAATATTGATTTTATTTTGAGTTTTTTTTTAAAGATAGGTATATTTTTTCCATTTCAAAATTATTTGTTCCATTTTTTTTATTTCTAATAAATTGTAATATACGTAAAACGTTTTAGCATAACAATAAAAAACACAACATTTCAAAGAAAAAAAGATAAATACAAAATAGTGATTGTGATGAAAATAGTGATAGGCAATATTTTTGTCTGTGAGTGTATATACTATCTTCTAGCATCTAGAAAAAAATATTAAAATAATGGTTTTTTTTAAATATTATATGTTAAACTGTAATAAAATAAAAAAACGAAAATAAATAAGTAGGTTCTGGTATAATGGCTGAAGAAATTTTTTCATAATTTTTATGTACTTATGAATTTATGTATGTATGAGAAGATTTGGATTTTTGCATTCGAGCAGGGGGCATAGAGTCAACATTTTGGGTCAAAAATTGTCTTTATTACCGAAATTCTTTTTGCCATTGTATCTTAGAAACGAAGCACCCAAAATCAAAAAGCATTAAATGGCAAAATATTTTCAGAGCAGTGCAGAGAATAACCCCTTTGAAATTTTGCCCCATGTTTAACAAACACCCTGTATTTTATATAGGCAAATTCATAAATGTTAAAATATATTAATTAATACATTTATGGAATGGATATTATATAAAAATAATAAATATGGAAAAAGGAAAAACATTCTACTTACATTTAAATCTCCAATTGCAGTGGCAAATAACAGTACTATAAGTCTTATAAAGTTCTTGAGAAACACTGAGCAAAATTGTCACTAAACAAACACAAAATGAGGCACAAAAGTAGCGGCGAACTCGAACGTAGCGTAGCAAAATAAACAAAATGTAATGTATGTGAATCACAACCATAGAACCATATCGATCGGAGTTTTATATTCGTCATCAGGTAGTAAAAGTACGCGAGGGTTGCCTGACTTCTACCTTCATACTACCGCCATCTAGGGAGATTGAAGAAAGCTTTATATGAATTCATTTTGGTAATCCGAGATCGCAGGGTATGGGTTTATGCAAGACCAATAAATAATATTGCTGAATTACGGCAGCGAATAAATGATGCAGCCCAAGATCTTAGCGCTGCCAGGAATACAAGATGGATCAATAGGTCATTTATTAAAAGATGCCACGCCTGCATTCGCGTTGGTGGTAGACAGTTCGAACATATTATTTGATTTTTATTTTTTTTTTAAGTTAAATGAGCAAACTTTTTAAGGTATTAGCCGGGTTGCCGTACAATTTTTCGGTCCAGTATGAGCGGTCAAATTCAAAGTTAAAAAAATAAAAATAAGTAATACTTTATTTTAGAATAGATTTCTTATTACATTTTTTGGCCGTTTAGTTTAATGTTTGTCTTTGATCAGTAAAATGGCTATTTAGTGTTGCATAGCTAAAAAGAGATTCTAAAAAATATATATTTCTAAGGCGTGACAATCGAAAATCTGATCCAAGAGTAGGATTTTGGTGACTTCCACTAAAGTGCCAATATCTCGAAAACCATCGATTTTTTACTAAGGTCATTTTATGTTTTTCTGGGTGCTTATGAGTTGCTCCATCAGCCCCTTCAGTATTATCGTTGACTTTCCGGACACCCTGTATATTAATGATATCGTTAATATTATAAGTGATTGTAAAATAGAGCTTTTTGCTGACGACACTATGATTTATTTAATCGGGAGGGATCTAAATGAAATGCAAATAATTCTTAATAATGATTTATCTAATTTATTTAAATGGCTTTGCAGTAATAGTCTTTGTCTAAACACATCAAAATCGAAATTTTGTTTATTTGGAAAAAAGAGCAAATTAATGCACTTCAATGTGAAAGATATTAACATTGTGGTAAATAATGAAAAGATAAGAGTATGAGAGTCAAATTAAATATTTATGAGTAATATTTGATTGTAACTTAAATTTTTATGCACACGCTGATTACATAACTAGAAAATGTTCCATAAAAATTGGTTTCATTGCGAGAGTGGGAAAACAATTATCAATGGCTAATTGAATGGCTAATCAATGGCTTATGGCTAAAGAATTCTACAAACAAATGATGCTGTCCTGACTATAGTTTTATTATTGTGTATTTGTATTGTTTGGTTTGCTTTACTTTTGAAATAAATATTGTTAATGCATCATTAATTTCAAATTTTACTCGATTTCGCGAGGAATATGTACCACATTTTTCTCCCATTATCTACAAGCGTCTTCCGGGAGCGCGTACCAAATTGCTCAAAAGCAAGATAGGCAACCAAACATGCAGCGGATGTGTGATGTGTCATTTTGGAGGTTAGATGTTTTCGTTTTGTGTTGAGATGATAATATAAAATGATAATAATATATAAATTATTTGGGTATTGAGGTACACTTAATAATTTTTTAATTTTTATCAGTTTTTACTTTTGCATTTAATCAAACGCATACCATACAATCCATATAAGTAAGTATATAAAGGACCCCAAATGTATATTTGCTTTGTTGATTCGATGTTTTTAGTTAGGTCTTATATGTGTCTTGTGAGGGCAGGAACTTTGTGAGGACCTTTTTATCTTGTACTGGCTTTAGTGTGAATATGAAGGAAAAGAAATAAAATGTTCTGGTTGCGGAAAGACTTTTAGTAAAAAATGGAATTTAAAAAACCATATCAAAAAGAAACACTCCACAGGTAAAACATAAAATTTTACTTTTTTTTCAGAATATGTTTAGTTTACTTGTATTTTGCTGTTTTAGAGGAAGATGTATTTTTAGAAAAGCAGAGAGAAGGACAGTTTGCATGCACTATTTGTAATAAATCATTTAGAAATTTAAGACAATTTAAATACTATAAAAAAACATGCAGGCACCCATAACGAGACCCAAAATCTTATAAATCCGTCAGAACAAAGTAACAAGAAATGTCCACTTTGTGATTATTCAACTGTTGTGACAATAGATATGCATAAACATTTTGAAAATGTCCATGAACTAGCTTTGACATTTTTTAATAAAACATTTACATCTTCTCTTGAAACAGAGACTAGTTCATCTTTTGTGATGAAGACGAGGTACTTTTAATGCTAAAAATCACAAAGTTTTATTATATTATTGTCATAGATCAGGTTCTTTTAATTCCACTAGTAAAGGAATACATCACATTAAGATACAAGGTAGCAATACAATGAATGAGTATTGTCCAGCATCAATAAAACTTATTATTCAGTCTAACGGAAGTTGTGAAATTACTTTCTTAGAGACACATGTTGGCCACCTATTTTTAACAAAAAATGAAAGACAATCATTAGCTGCAAAGATGGCTCTAAAAATTCCAATCAATCAAATTTTGAATGATGTACAAGATTCATTGCATACTGACTCCCAGTTACAAAGAATCCACCTTCTTAAGTAGAAAGATCTTTATAATATAGAGAAGAGCTTTAATTTACAGTCAACAATTATTCGGCATCAAAATGATGCAGTAAGTGCTGATTCCTGGGTAAAAGAAATGCTATATAAAGCACAGCAAACCTATTCAGATAGATATACAGAACTGAAATATAAAGACTTCGTTTTGATTATTATGACTCCCGGGCAAGAAGAGGTAGATAACTGACTTACTGACTTAATTATTAGATGGAAGATAAATTATAACATTTATTTTTTAGGTTCTTAAGAAGTACGGATCTGACTGTATCTGCGTAGATGGAACACATGGATTAAACCAGTACAATTTTGAGTTACATACCTTGCTAGTTCTTGATAATCTTAGAGAAGGTTTTCCATGTTGCTTTTTAATTTCGAATCGAGCCGACACTGAAGTTATGACCATTTTCTTTAACTCTATAAAAGACAGAATTGGAGAAGACATTTATGTCAGATATGGTACAAGTATATTATAAAGCTTGGGAAAACATAATGGGGCCATATCAGTTTCGGTGAGTAGGTTGTTTTTTTTTATTATCACTAACTTATATATTTTAAAAAATCTACCAACAATTTCTTCAAAGGAAAAGCAGGTTTGTTTTTATATTAAAACTATTTACTAGCTAGATGTAAAACAACATTATGTTTGTTTTTAGGTGTTGGTCTATAAGCATTTAAGGACATTGCTTCAAGAAAGGGACATTTCAGCATTTAATGCAATGCTCCATAACTTCCTCCAGACCATGACTAGTGAGTCATTAACTAATGATTTTGCCACGTACTTAAAGAACATTATGTAAATAAGGCTACACATGGGCCTACTGTCACCGAAAATGCAGTGGTTTGAATACGAACATGCATTTAGAGAGGATGCACCGAAAAATTAAATACATATACTTTCACGGTCAAAAGGTCAAAAGACTTGACAAAGTCATTCATGAAATTTTAAGATTTATTCGTAATAAGCTGTTTAATAGACTCATTGCATTAAATAAAGACAAGCTGTTTACTAAAATTAAGGAGCTACGCAATCGCCACAAAACCAGTCGGAAAATGGATATTGGGCTAGTTATCTCCAACGGAAATGGTTGGTAAATTGCATCCTCTCCGCCAAATAATTTCGAAGTATACAATATTGAACAAACACAAACTAATGATTGTAAGTGCCAGATTGTCTGCAAGGAATGTGATATATGTTTCCACAAATATTCCTGTACATGCATTAAATGGAACTCTCATGCATTAAATGGACTCATGCATTAAATGGAATATGTGTAAGCATATTCACTCGCTTGGCAGATATTTAAAGTAATACCATGATCAAGCTTCACAACCAGAACTCCCACCTGAACCTAGTGGTATATATTATGTATTTATGTATGTGCAAATTCATACAGTTTTTTTTTGAGTTTATTGTTGCATAACTTTAAGATTCATTAGAACTTTTTAATGCATAAAGTCTATATAAACATAGGTCGAAAAATGCTTGGCTTCCGAAATACAGGGCGTTGAAAGTAAAAAATGTCATTTTTTATTTAACTAAAAAGAACGTTACGCTACTGCTTTTTTCACAATAAAAAATATTTGTATAATCTTCCACAAGTTTCTAACAAAAACCACCTCTTCACTTTTTTTTGTCCGGAGAACGATTTGTGCCAAAAAAAATAAAATCTAGGTACTGAGAGCGTCCTGCAAATTTTCGAAAATCCGATAATCCCAGAAGTTACGGGAATAGTATATAGGCTTTAAAACAAACCCCTACAGAGAGAACTGTTCATTACGACTTGGAAAAAAAAAACATATTGCATTGGAAAGCCTTGAAGAGTCAATTGGCAGGATCACCTGCAAAGAATAAATGGATGCATTTGAAAAGCTTATTGCTCCAATTGGTCCCCTCAGCCATCGTTAATGGTCCATTATCAGCCATTAACGATATCGACCTTCATATTAACAAGAAAGAAGTTAACTTTTAGTAGTAACTTTTAGAAGTTAACGTCGACTTTTCTCTACAAAAAAGAAAAAAAAAACAAACTTTAAACCTTGTTAAACCAAATTATGAAGAAAGTCAGAACATTGCAATAAATTCTCTTATGGAAACATGTGATTTGGAAGCAGAAAATGATGATGTTTTATTGGATTAATTTTTTGTGAAATTATATTTAATAATATGTGGAAAATACATTAGAAGTACATACATAGTATACATACAATCAGTATTTTTTTACATAAAACCTCATTTTCCAGCGACCTTTCTAAGTACCTATTTTGCTGTCTTAATTTTTCAATAAATATGTATACCAGGAACTGGTAAACTGGTATGTATAATACAACTCAGTAAAGTAAAAAAATAAGCTGCTCCGACCTTGATGGAACTCCCTGTATAAGGTAACAAAAGCTAACTAATAAAAAAATGTAAATAAATAAAGATTTACAAGTCTAAAAATATAAATTTTTTAGAGCATTCTGAATATTCAATACAAAACCAAAATTCTTTCTTAGTTAAAGGGCTTGTTAGCATATTTTTATTTTTTTTTATCAAAACTTTGGGTTCTTTTGTTTTTTGTTTGCCTTTGCTAACATTAAACACACTATTCTTTTAATCAATAAATTAATTAAAATCAATTACTGATTAAACATTTTCAACCGATTAGGTATCAAAAATCCAAAAAAATCATCTTTTATCTGTTACACATAGAGAAACAAGAACGGTGGTGTGATTGTGGTGTGATTGTGGCCTATCTTGCTTCCTCCCCGTTTCTTGCCTGTTCGCTATTGGTTGAAGCCATTTGGTACGCGCTCCCGAAAGACGCTTGTATTATCTGGGCACGATGTGCAAGGTCGAAGCACTTGTACGAGAGCAACGACGGTGAAAACAAGTAAATTTTTGGCGTCGGCGTCGGTACTAAGTCAACTGTTCAAACAATTTAATTAATTTTCGGTTTAAAAACCATTGTGTGATGGTGGTGAGACTGGACTGCAACTAAGGGGATCCCCGTTAAGAAGACCACAACTGTCTTATTGAGTAGTGTGGTACATTCGTTTTTTTTTACAATTTTCTTACTTGCGTTAGCAATCACTTACAATTTTCAAATACAGTCCACAATCTTTTCAATTTGTATTTATGCGTTGACAAATATTTTTTAATATTTTTTGTTGTTGTCTCTTAGGTAATATGGTATAACATTTTGTGAATATTGATATTTTATGTAATATATGTTTATGCAGAAAATAAAAGATTATTCTCAACACAGAATGCACTGTTAAAGTTTAGACACTGCGATTCGGGTCACCCTGTATGTGTTTACGCCCTTGATTTCCCGGAAAAAACTAAAAAATTATATCAAGAGAAAAAAATGTCTCACCTTAAAGATTACAGCGTTTTCATTAGTCTGAGGTTGAATTTCGGACTTTAAGTCTATAGCTGGCAAAAAATCGGTGGCTTCATCAGTGGCTTTTGGAGGAGTAACGTATAGAACTACAGGAACAGTAGCATCAAGCAGCTAAAACAAACAAAAAATCTCCTATTATTACATATTGTTGGATTGCGTATATCTCTTACCTGATTGTCAATTTGCATATCTTTGACGCTCACGCAAAATTGCTTATACTCCGAAGTAAAAATCGTTTCGGCGATAATATTGGAAAAATACGCATAAAGTAACTCTTCCGGTGCCTTTCTAGATACAACACTGATGCCTAGGCCCTTTATATCTAGGTTAAATTGAAGTTCATCGGCTTCGTTATTCTTAAAATTAATAAAAAATTAATTCAGTTAAATATATGAACAAAGATCGAATTAAACTCACTGAATTTACATCGTTGACCACAAGCCGTGGCCTTTGGCTTATTGTTCCCCATTCTCTATCGTCTGGAAGAGCATAAGTTCGTGTCTCTTGAACATCTTTTATAGTAATTACCTACAAACAGGTTGGAAGTTAATAGACCAATTTAAAAAACATTGTTCAATGTCACTTGTTTTATCGTAATCGGCGTTTAATTAAAGTACATGTAAAAAAAAGTCATTAATAACTTTAAATTAGAATACCATAAATCTGGCACGGAGGCCTTACACTATTCTAATTCAGATCTCACCAGTAAGTAATAAAGTCTTTTTAATGCATTTTCGCTTGAAAAGGACTTAAATTATCTATAATAGAACCCTAATTTTTTAATGCTGCGTTTATAGTATTATATAGGGCGATTGACGACCGATGGTACGATTAACAGCTGATCAAGTCAATTTACACCCTTCAAAATACAGCACGGTTCTCTATAAACCAAAACTAAAAGCATTTAGTAAAATAAATACGTCTTTTACGAAACTAACGATTTATAAATAACATGTTAGTTACGCCATCTGTCGAAAAAATTTAAAGTCTAGTATGGCCGCCGACGACGCCCCCTTAAGAGAAATTAATCGTCTTAAATATCTAGAAAAGTACACAGTAAAACTTGCTGATTTCTTTACATTTTTTGTGGAATTAAAATTGTATACCATACTTAATAGATTTTATAAAACTATGTAACATTAATATTTATATCGCTATTATTTAAAATGAGAAACCAATTAAAAATAAATAACAGTCATTAAGTCTTCGGTAGTTTTTAAAATAAAAGTAAAAATCTTCTACCTTAAATTTGATCTATTTTCGTATTCTTTAACTTTACTAGAAGAGTACGAAGTATGATTTATGGAGTAACCAAAAATTAAATCCAAAGATGTAAAACAGTCCGTAGAGCAATCATTTGTAAATAAAAAATCCAAAAATATGTTTTGACTGTTTGGAACATCAATCTTCTGATACATGTTATACAAAAACAAACATTTGCGCCAGTTGTAAAGTCGGTGAATTAACTAGATATCTTACTTTTACTGGAAACATAATAGACGACAAACATAAGAAGCCATAGGTAAAGAGTCACATGCTAAAGGAGAAAATTATCTCAATTAATTTGGAAAAAAAATGTAAAACACCTGGGTCATTCCCGTTATGACTTACGGAATAAAAACAACTACGCTTACCACCATATACAGGGTGTCCCAGAAGTCGACGATCAATCTTAAGGAGGGGAAGGAGGAGGTCATTTAGAATCTAAATATCTATATATGTGGTTATCAAAATATTGATGGCTAAAAAGTTATTCACCTTTTTGTATTTTTTATTAAAATTGAATATTGCGAACAATAAAAGAGTTGTTCGCTGATTGCAAAATGAATGCGGTAAACTACTGTTTTATTTTTGATTATGTTTAATTCTTAGGGATGTCCTTTTAATTTTAAAATAGTTTTAAAAACTCTAGTGTCTCTCTACTAATGTCTTCTAGTCCAAAAAAATGTTTAAAAACAAGTTTTGATTTCAAAAAATCTTAGTAAGTTTTTTTAATGGATGGTGATAAAAAGAAATTACCCTTTAAAAAACTGACCCGCCCTTAGAAAATCTTGAGAAATTATTGTAGATTCTTAACATAATAATAAAAACAGATTTGTTTTACCCAATTTCTAATGGAAAATACTTTACTTGTACCATTGCCAATTCTTTTAAAAATCACAACTTTTAAAGGGGTTTTTATTTATTACCAATATTATTAAGGTAGGTATTTACCATTTACCTATTCTTAAATTTAAGGTGAACGTTAAAGTTCAGTTTAAAAATATTTTGAATATTTTGCATTGTCCTTTTTTGTTGAGATAAAAATAACAAACGATTTGGTATTTTTCAAATCAGTCTTAGGTACGCTTTCCTACATACTGGGCTATTACATTTCGACCTTTGCAATTAATAAGTACCTATTTTTTTTTATTTGTTAGTTCAACTATTAAAGATACCTTATGCACCACAGGAATATGAAGAAATGCATTATGTCTACGGGTTTTGTGACAGTAATGCTCGGGCTGCTGCTAGAGAGTATAGGGCACGATTTCCTAATAGAGCACATTATCCTGATTACAGAGTGTTTCAAAATGTTCATAGGATATACGTGAATGGTCAAATTCCTGGCCAGCATTTGCCCAGAGAAGGAAGGCCTAGAGTTGATATTGGTGAAGATGAGATAATAAATATGGTAGCAGAAAATCCGACCATTAGTATTCGACGTATAGCAAGGCGTTTGGGATTATCATCTTCATCGGTGCATCGTATTTTGAGAAGATCTCTGTTACATCCATATCATGTGCAACGGGTGCAAGCATTGTTACCCGGAGACTACGCCACAAGAGTACGATTTTAGGGATATGTTACGTCGCAACAGAACCGACCCTCAGTTTTTCCAAAGAATTTTGTGGAGCGATGAATCATTGTTTCAAAGGATAGGAATATTTAATATTTACAATTTACATCATTGGGAATAAATTTGAAATAAACATGTGGGCTGGAATAATTGAGGGTAAGTTAATTGGCCCTTTTGAATTACCAAGACGACTCAATGGCGAAAGCTACCTCAATTTTTTACAAAATCATTTAAATGGCTTACTACAAGACGTATCCTTAGAAACACATCGAAACATGTGGTTGCAGCATGGTGGAGCTCTTCCACACTACGCTCAAGTAGTGAGAGTTTATATCAACCAACCAATCGTTGGATTGGAAGGGGTGGGACTATCCGCTAGCCACCGCGGTCCCCCGACCTTAACCCATTGGACTTCTTTTTGTGGGGTTATTTTAAGGAATTAGTTTACGCTACAGAAACTCGCACTGAACAGGAATTGCGTCAAAAAAAAAAAGAAGCGATCAGAGTGATCAATAACAACCAGCGGGGATTCCAACGGTTAAAAAGAAATTTTATTCGACGATGTAGATTATGTGTAAGGGTAGGCGGCAGACATTTTGAACATTTAATGTAGTTAATACCTTATTTATAATTAAATAAAAAAATATTATTACAATTTCTTGTATTTTTGAAAAAATGTGGCAATGGTACAAATAAAGTATTTTCCATTAGAAATTGTGTAAGACAAATCTGTATTCAAGTCTTTAATTATGTTATGAAACTACAGCTCGGAAATATCCAAATCACAAGTGAAATTTGGGTGCGCAGTGGCAAAATCCTCGAAAGCCCATTTTAGGCCGTTGGTTTATAATTTTCTGTCTTCATCGCACACTGACTCTCTCACTCTTTCTTCCCGCATCTCAAAGGCCATTTCGATATGGGCGAGTTGTACATTAATTTCTCAAGATTTTTTAAGGATGAGTCAGTTTTTTAAAGGTTAATTTCATTGAATCAGCATCCATTAAAAAAAATTATTCATATTTTTTGAAAATAAAACTTGTTTTTAAGATCATATTTTTCTTGACTAGAAGAGAACAAATTTTTTGAAACTATTTTAAAATTAAAAGGACACTCCTAAGAATTAAACATGACTAAAAACAAATCAGTAGAATAATCGGTTTATTTTGCATAACTTTTTTATTGTTGCCAGCATTCAATTTTAATAAAAAGTACAAATATTAAATTACTTTAAAGTACAAATATTAAATGACTTTTGGGACACCCTGTATAGCTGATGCACTTCGAACAACGCAACGGGACATCGAACGAATGATGTTAGGACTAAGTCTTAAGTACCATATTCTAAACACAGAAAGTATACAAGGAACTAGAAAGTATCCAAGAAGTCGATGATATCAGAACACGTATAGCCCAGTTAAAACGGAGCAGGGTGGACGACACAACATACTTCTCTAAGAACCTTAGAAATATTATTGTATCTCGGTATCAACATCAATAATCAGTAAAACCGAACTATGGAGATCAAAACGAGAGTAAGATAAAGTTCGAGCCGCCTTTGTAAAAATGAAAAAAGTGTTAACCAGTAAGGACTTGAAGCTGCAGTTGCGAATGAAGATTGTATGCTGCTAGGTCCTCCCAGTTCTTTTGTGGATTCATAGACACTGAGATAATAATAATAATAATAATAATAATAATAATAATAATAATAATAATAATAATAATAATAATAATAATAATAATAATAATAATAATGAAAAGCTAAAAGCTAACTAATAATAATATAAATGAAATAAATTTCTTATCCGACGCTAAAGCACGTTAATGATATAATTTGTATACTTATACAAGTTTTGGTTTAAAAGGAAATTAAAAAATTCCGCTATGAAACACAACTGAGACTGAGACGGGATGAAAGCAACCTTATATAAAAATATTAAACCCTGTTGTAAATTGTACTTGGCACTTTTAGTTTAGATTTGGTTTATGAATTTATTAGTTTTTTTTATAACGGTATTTGAATGATGCTGGTTTAAAACTTTTTAAATCAGTTGGTATATTACTGTATAGCATGTAAATATTATACGAGAATGATCTGGTAAAGAGACTTGTTTTATGCAAAGGTGGAGATAGCAAACCCTTAAATCTTGGATTTAAGGTATGAACGTCGGATCTAAATTTAATTTTTCGTTAAAGATATGGAGGGCTTTTGTTGAAAATTAAATCATGAAACAAAACCACTGAGTGAACTTTACAACGATTTTCCATGTCAAGCCAATGGTGAGTGAATTTGGGTCGAATTTTCTTATACCATACACAAACCTCAAACTGGCCCTCTGAACTCGCTGCACTCCATCTTTATCCTGTTTGGTTAAAGTTGCTTTGTTAAAGTGCAGCGAGATTTATTGGTCAAACAGGGACCATAAACCGCATCACAATAATTAAAGTGGCTCAATACAAGTGCGTTTGTTAAAGTTAATTTTTCTTTCTGATCTAATGCAAGCCTATGCGGATACAGTAATTTTAGATTGGCATATGCCTTTTGTACAGGGTCTTTCCCCACATATTGACCCTCCCCCTCTACAGGGGTAATGCGAAAAGTTAAAAAAAAATTTAATACAAAACTTTTGGGGTTTTACTTTAAATTTTTGAATCCGATGTCAAATTTTTTTTTTCGTTTAGAAACGTCAAGTTTTGACAGATGATCAGTTTTTTCTTATGAAACACCCTGTATATGACTTCATAGTTAAAAAGAGCCAAATTTTCTGATTTCAAATATATATAGTTTAGCTATGTTTTATTAAACCGTTTCGGAAATATCGGGCTCCAAACTTTAAAAAAATAATATATGCTGTACAACAGCTGTAGCCTTTTCTGAATCCTGATTGACGTAATGGGAGAATATAGTATCCATTTAAGTGTTCTATTAGTCTGGCAGCTAAAATTTTTTCAAATATTTTTAAACATGGTGATAAGATTGATATAGGCCGTAGTTTATTATAATCCGTCGGTTCATTTTTAGTTTTTGGTAGTGGCAAAACCTTAGTGATTTTCCAGAACTCGGGAAATGTATATGTCAGTATGCTACATTTATATATATTAACTAAGAACTTTAAAGTGTGTGGACAGCATAGCTTTAACATTTCACTATTTAGGCCATCCGAACCTAGGGCATTCGATTTGATAGAAGATAAAACTGAAAGAACTTCTCTTTCATCGGTAAGTCGAAAAACTAGTTTTTCATTAAAATCGCTTACTTAATTATTGGTGTAAAAAAATACTAAATTTGGATCCGGTTGCTCCAGCTGTGAAAACTGTAGAAAAAATTGTTTATTTCTTTAGGAATATTAATGTCACTAGAAATGTCCCCTTTAGATCTTGTATTCAATATATCCAGTTTCCTAAGTGAATTCCATAAAAGCCCACCGTTACCCCTATTTGTATTTATATTGTATTGTAAAAAAGCTTTCTTTTCTCTGTTAATGGCGCTTGTAGTTTCATTTTTAATATTTTTGTAAAACGTCCAGTTATCAGGTATCATATATCCTTTAAATTTATTGTTTGTCTTTTTGTTTAATCAAACAGCCCACGGCAAAAGTGCACCAAGATTGATTTGTTTGTTTAAATTTAACAGTTTTGTAGGGAGCTAAATTATCAAATAGGTTTAATAATAATTAAGTAAAACAAAGTACTTTAAAATTTGAGTCGTTAAGATAAAAAATATTATCATTGATAATATTTTTTATGCATGTATAGCAAATGCTTAAACATCTAGAATCATAACATATGTAGGTCTACCGACGATTACTAAGAATCATTTAGTCTCCCATTATTTTCAATCATCAAGTTAATACTATCAAACGACGCATTTATTAATTAAAATTAAAATATTTTGGTCACATCATAAGATGAAATGGAAATAAGACAACTTGATTATTATTATAGAGTAGTCCAGAAAGAAATCCAGAACATACTCGTTAAAAAAAATTGAGGCAATAATACGAAAAATCTAGAGTCCAATTTTTCTGAGCAGTTGTCAATAAAACAATAGTTCTTAACATGACAGCCAACACGATGGCTTAGTATCGTTAAAAGGTAATGGTACCAGAAAAAGAAGAAGTTAAAAATGCCTCTTATTGATTTGAAGAGTACCTTCGGTCCAACTTTGCTGACCTCCTGTAACCTCATTGTTTTATGCTTTATGTTGTATGTTATTTTTAGTTGCATTGTTAGTTTTGACTCATTTTAGACACCAATAATTTTTGTTAGTCATACGCTTTAGGGCCGTTTGACATGTAGCCGACGCTCAGTGCTGACCATCAGCAGCTTTACTATCGCGTTTTCACATGCTGCGGATGATCAGTTGTTCAGTATGTATCTGCGAAACAACATCGTGCGCGCCGTTGCCGTTTATATTATTTTACGTAGAAGACAACAAAAACCGAAGAAAAAGAGGTTGTGGGTACACCCCCTTGTTCTAGAGCGAAACGTAGCAGGTGCATTCGTAACATTATACTCCAGCCTCAGGGAAGATGAAAGAAAATTTTATAAATATTTTCGAATGTCATTCAATTAATCAATCAATCAATCAATGCTTTATTATCATAAAATTAAAAATTTTGTCGACAAAGCTATTATTTAAATAAATCATACAAACAAAATATACATAAAGCAAAACAAAAAATACAAATATATAAAAATAAAAAATATAACAAAACATACAAAAAACTTAACAATTTTATAAATTGTTTGAGTTTGAAATTATATAATAGTCAATAAAATCCTTTGACGAACTGCATTCCAAATTAGAAAGTAACTTGAAATTTACTGATAAAATTCGAGTTTCTATTTCATCGGTGGAGCGAATGTGTGTAGCATTAAAGTAAGTAACAAACTTGTAGGTGGTGCACAAGTTTTAATATTTATTTCAAGAAAGTAAATAAAGTACCTGAAAACTCTATCAACAAGAAACAGAAAGAATAATAAATATGTGTATAGTTATAATAATATCAGTAATCTTTATCTAAGCAGGTATTAGTAAGTTCAGTTAAGGTAGGGTGCATTGTTGCTTGTGATATGGATTCAATTGGTGATGGTGCAGGAGTGGCAGTGTAGTTAGAATAATGTGATGCTGCGATCGGATTCTGTATTGAATGCACATAATTGTGTCCCTCTTGTAAGTTAATGGTAGATCCTAAGTTGGGCCTAGATACCTCGTACGAGTAAGCACTACTCCAGGATGGTGCTGGTGAAGGGGTAACCCTAGAATAAGTACTACTATTTCCTGAGAGAGCATTCCGTGGTTGATATACGAGAATGTTTTTCATGTCAAGCATAAGACGCATAACTTCTACACGAAACTGTAGTTCCTTTGCCTCATCAAATGATTTTACGGTAGGCAAAAGTGAAGTAAAAAATGCCCTATCATCATCTTCCTCCGCTTCTTCAGTACCCTTAAGTAAGTTTATGAGGTCCTGATCAGTATCCGTATCCCTCTTACGTTTCTTTCTTTCAAATGTTTGTTCTTTATGTGAGAGTCGTCTAATCTAACTTCTGCCGATTTTGTGGCTCCCGTGTCGGAATTTGCTCCACTCTCCACTGCATTACTCTTGTTCATAAAAGTTGAAATGTCATCTTCATAATTTGTATCAGTCCTACGATAATATAGAGAAGACTTAGGAAAGTAGAATTAGCCTAGTGTTATAAGTTACTCATTTACTCGTTAAGTCGTTATTTAAGTGTTTCTTTAAATTTAATTAATAAGGATGATAGGGGTAGTCTATTTCAACCCCTTTACAACGAACCACCTATTTAAGTTTTTCGCATTTGTATACTGAATGAGTTGTTGTAAATATTTGAAAAATGTAGGTATTAAAGCAGCCAGTTAACTATTCTTTTTCTGTTTCTTTTTTGATTAGTTTAGGTACACAAATCTAGAACGTTTACATATTATTTTTTGTTTATTCTATTTTTTTTTCAGGTATTTGGCAAGTGGCAATACGTTCACAGACCTACATTTCACATACCGCCTAGGAATATCTACAATAAGTGGCATAGTAGATATATTTTGTGATAGTGCTTAGGATATTGTCAAATCTGAATGTATGCCAATATTAACACGTGATAACTGGATTGAAATATCTTCACAATTTAATGAATACGCGAATTTTTCCAACTGCATACGGAAAACACATAAGAATAATCAAACCAATAAAAAGTGGCTCTCTGTGTTTTAATTACAAACATTTCGTCTCGATAGCGCTTTTAGGAATGTGCGATGCCAATTATTATTTTACATACGTTGACGTAGGTGCGTGCGGGCAATTTTGTGATTCAAATGTGTTCACCAACACCACTTTTTAGAAGCGGTTAGAAAGCGAACGTCTAGACCTTCCAGAGGATTTTGCACTACCTAACGGTGATGAAACAGCTCTACCGTATGTTATTGTCGCTGATGAAGCGTTTGCATTGATCAGACACGTCCTACGTTCATATGCAAGAAAGAACTTGAATTATAAGAAGAAAATGTTCAATTACCGACTGACACGAGCTAGACGATTCATTGAATGCACTTTTGGTATATTGACAAATAAATGGCGTATTTTCCATAGACCTCTAAATGTATCTTTCAGGCAAAAAAAATTGTAAAAGCATGTTGTCTCTTACAAAATTTTGTACGAATAAGAGACGGTTACTCATTTTCACATACGTTGTCAATAAGAGGTTTAGAAGATATCGACACATCTACTTCTTCAATAAGATCTGCCACTTCTGTTAGAAATTCTTTTGCAAATTATTTTACTAGTTTAGGCGAACGCGTCTCGCAAGACTCGAAAATTTAAATTTGTAATTTGTGTTAAATATTACTTGTACAATAAAAGTTATGCAATCTGATACTAATTTGTTTTCCTTACCTGAATCCTTCTTTTCTAGCTCAGACTTATTACTAAAACCTGCAATCAATATTTCAGCCACACGTTCAAAAGCAGCATATTTCATATCACGGTTTTTATAATCCTCGCAAGAGGAATCTGGCAAATACATTTTTCTTCTTGTATTGTAGCTATTAATAATTCGGTATCAATATAAATATTATTATTTTTCTTATCACTCATTTAATACACTCTTTCGGCAAATGCTAACACAATAATAAGCAAACCAAATCACGAAAACACTGCAACACTGCTTGCCGACCATCAGCTTGCATGTGAAATACACCAAATCTACAGTGGCTCTACCTCACGCTGATCGTACGAGATGGCTCCAAAATCCTTAAAGCGCAAAATTCCTAAAACCCAAACGTCCTAATTGGAGCGGCTCGGCATTCATCGGAATTTCTGGGATCCCTATGTTACATTGAACCAAGGATAGATCGGTATTATATTTGTCAACGTCGCATTTCATAATCATCATGGCGCCTGGAAACGGTCGATCCTCGCTCCATACATAAGCGTCGCACTCTTCAGTAATTTTCTACCCGAGTACCCCAATTTGTACTGTTTAGGGTTTGAAGTGATGTAAAAATAGCAACGATTTTTATTGTCTATGTCTATGAAGTATTGGGAAAAATGGGATTATTTAGATGAAATTTATAACGGAAATAAGTAAAAGTAATGTGTTTTTGTTAAGTAATTATCTATTACTTGTACATATACAGTTAGAGTCTTTGCTCTCGTTGGATAGAAAAAAATGCAATGAATAATAGTTAAATTATTAGAAATGTTTCATAGAAAAAACTACACAATACCACCTTTTGAATAAAATATTATTTGTTATAAGGTGGCTTTATTTAGTAGGTAAATTAAACAACATATTTTCACCAAATGTTAAAACGAGGTTATTTAGAAAACAAACTTTTTACAGCGGCTAAGGGAAAGGAAGTGATGAGAGGGGTAACAAAAGAAGTTGAGTATAAATCCAAGGGTAAGTATACATGGTTACCATACAAGCGTTTATTTAATAAGTAAATTTATTATTTTCAGAGTCGAAGACATCGTCATATAATGCTAAATATTAATGTACCTTGTTACTTTTTTATAATGTAGGTAGTTCTGTTAAAAATATATTTTATGGTATTAATTTAGAATGTATTTTTTTTTGTAAATGTGGTTTTTTATATAAAAATAAAAAGCCTAAATCTAAGTATTAAACAATAATTGTGATGGTCAAGTAGCCGCCATCATTCCATGATTTTTTTATTTCTCTGATGGGTGCCACGTCAAAAATATTAAGTATCAGGTTAAAAAAAAAAAAATTAAGTAGGTAGGTTTAAAATCACTCTGTACAAGAAACTAATATTTTATAATAAACTACATGAGGTAGTTTAAAAATAATGTAAAAATAAAGATCTTTTTAAATCTGCTTACTACTAATTTCTTTCTTCTAACAAGCACCTTCACGTCCTCGGGTAGGTCGTCCAACCGCAACTGGATTACCCAGTTGCCCTCTATTTCGGTCCATTCGGTGAACCCAGTAACTCTAAAATTATTAAAATTTAATAAAAATAATATGCCTTTAATTTAAGAAATAATATACTAAAAACAAACTGTTTTCCTACCTTCTAGCTTCTTCCAAAAAAGCGTCCATTTTTATATTAGAAGGTGTAAATCGAACTAAACTGAAAACTAATCCTACACACCTACGACGATAGTAGGAGTAGGTACCCGTCCCAAGACCCGACTCCTGTGAAGTCCTCTCAATAATGGCTTGTTTACACCAGCTTAGTGCTAATCATTAGTATTCGATAATCGCACTAATACCAACACGTGTAAACAAACCGAATTAGCCCTAAGTACTAGCAAAATTTCAAGAGTGAGTCAATAGAAACTGATTCTATTTACTAATCACTTAGTGCGAGTAGCGAGTACTAATGATTAGCACTAAGCTCGTGTAAACAAGCCATAATGAAAATACGAAACTACTGACAACACTGCTTTTTACTATTCGGATCGGTAGGACAAATAAACATTAGGACAAATGTTGTAATCCCGATCGTACGCATCCGCTCGGGCTCGGCTGACGCCCGACGGACGATCCGTGCCGAGCTTATTAGATTAGTTTGCGCTCATACATATATTCATCATCACTGACGGTCAGCGCTGACCATCGGCTACATGTGAAACGGCCCTTATTGTATTTATCAGAAGTATGTATTTACCTTTTGTATTTCTTGACTTGTATAAGAGTGATTCACTTGTTGACAGTGATAGATAAATAAACTCAAAAATCAATATCCAAATAATTTCAATAGATCTATTTTATTTACCTGCGTGGGCCCATCCATGTTGATTTCAATTCGCAAAGTTCCAGACCCAGGTCTTAGCCTTTGAAATTCCACGGCTTGTTCTATCGGCACCCCCTTGTCTGTTAATTTGTGGCATGTAGGTTGCGGAAGACCAAGTACCGCTAAACTTCCTAGAAAAACGTCAGCCTTTCAGTAAAAAACATAAAACAATGATCGATTGTTAAAGTCACCTTCTCTGAGTCCGTAAAAACCGTCCTCTGCCTGAACGCACATATTGTGATGGTCACAACAGAGTCTTCCGTTTTCAGTAAATCTCCACCGTTGAGTAGACCGTCTACGAGGATCTATGCGCCGTAATGTGAGTCTGCCAACAGAATTAAATATTTTGGCTTGCTGCCTCGGACTAACACTACCATATCTATCTTTAAAATCGCTGAAAGAAAGATTGAAATTCTTCTGATGAGATTCTACACAATTTATTTTCGATTCGTTTGGATGTGTGATTTAGATGAGAGACGTTAAAAGTTAATAATCATATATTAAGTGTTTAAAACAAAGAGTGCGCCAATTTGTAGTTTTTTTATCGAAAATTTGAACATTACAAGTTTAAAAAATCAATTGCACATGACTATTAAAACCCCAAACATGGAAATCATTCTCCTAATATTCGCCAAGAGAATTCACATTATAAATCCAATACCTTCCATTAGATATTATGAATTAATTATTTTATTATTTACCTCGAATAATAGTTGGGTTGAGGCGCAGTATCCGCTATATCCAAAACAAGAAGGTTCTCTTGAGACCTCTGTGCATTAGGGTGGCTTGGCGGACAACTGCCTTCATGGACCAAATAACCTATTAAAAAATAGCAATAATAATACGAAAGAAAATATTACGGATTTCTGCTGTATTCGAAAGCCTCCTTATTTTATAATTTAATCAGTTTTTTTTATTGTTGTAGTTTTGTTGGTATTTTTCAGTTAGTTCATCTAATGCTGCCACGTTATGTGCGAAACACGTGTCATTTTTGCTGAATTAATATAGATTAAAACATTTGTTTTGTACTTTATTGGCGTTATAATCAATATTAAAAAAAATAATAAAGTGGCTCATCGAAAATATACCGCAAAGCATGAGACAAAAAAAGTTCTTTTCCAACAGAGTGGAAAAGAACTTTTTGGCAAAATCCAAGAGCACGTAGAGTTTTTTTATTTTTTTTTCAAACGGTAATGATTGCTCATCCAAAAGGATTCTTTTAATCCCTTCTATACATTGCCACGTAGAAAATCGATCGACTCTTTTAAAAAATATGGAGCATAGAACTCTGCCTGTCTCACCAAAAATCTACTACGCCTAAAAAGACGCGAAATTCGGCTAGTGACAGGTCTTTTAACCGGTCACTGGCACTCAAGAACCCATCTCCATACTATCGGTATTGCGGACAACCCGGAAGCGTAATTCCAGACCCCAACCTTAATTAGCACGCCTCAGCTCCAGAACCGTCCGATAACATCCGATCATGAAAATTAACGTACCCCAACCCGGTTCAGCGCGTATTACTTTGCCCAACCACATTCAGCGCGCATTACTGAATCAGTTTGGAGACTAGTATTCGAGATTGTATGATTGCGAAGTGAAACGCGAAGCACGTGCTACCGTATTAAAATGTTCTAATCTTGCAAATATATTACTTTTTTTTTATAATTGTGCTAAGCTGTAAATTCAGTACTTCTTCTGTGTTCATGTGCACCATGTCAGAGCTCAAGAAACTTCTAGAATTTGATGTCAACTGTTTGGTAATTGAGAATCAAAGCGAAATAAACAGTCCTGAAAATTTTACCGCTGTAGTTCGAACTAAGTTTAGTGGAGATAATCCAGGCATAGAAATCAATAACTGGTTATCCAAGTTTTCTGAAGCCACCTGTACAAACTGGATTGTATGGAAAGCAATTCCACATCCAAAACGGTACTTATATAAGAAATTATTCAAATGTCAACATAGTCGTTTGAACAAACCAAAGACACCAAAAAAAAAGTAAATGCCGACAACGAAATTTAAACTGCGATGCATTAATTAGTGTACTTGTTAAGAAGATAAACAAGGATACAATAAAAAACGATAAATATCTTAAACACGAATTAAACGTAGAAATAAAGGTAAGTTTTGTATAATATAATATTATGGTAACGTAATCCAATACCTAGATCTGGCAACAATATTATCACGTTACGCAAAAACGTGGTCCATAATAAAGTTGCACCGATTTAATATTTTTTGACAGTTTATATGCCGATATGTTAGAAAGATCTGGTCAATAGTAAAGAGGACATTAACGTCGTTTTTTCCCGCGCAAAACATCAAAGACGTGCTTTCATCCTCTTTGTCTAGTTCGGTTGGCCACATTCTAGCGCAGTGGCTGCGTGCGTTTTAATGTTTTATTTTTTTTAGTAAAAATCATTTATGTAAATACCGGGTGTTTCTCCAATGTGGTTCCCCCCTATAACTTCTTTATTTTTTTAGATAAAAATATGAAATTTGGCAAGGTTATTTATCAGATAAATTGGGATCAACTGACTTGTTCAAATATTTTTTGTCACTTCCGGTATCACCGCAAATGGTACCATCTTTATAATTTCAAATGGCATCCAATATATTTTTTACATATTTAAATATAAAATGACTCTTTGACTTGAAAACTGGTGTTTTTAACATAATCATGGCATTCTAGATTAAAAATTAAAAATTAAAAAATAATATAAAGGAAATGTCAAAAATTGACATATGAGGTACCATTGTATTCAAAATGTCATTCTCTGTCGAAATATGTAATAAAATATATAGGGTGCCATTTGAAATTCTTAGTTGGTACCATTTCCGCTAAAACCGGAAGTGACAAAAAATATTTGAATATGTCAGTTAATCCCAATTTATCTGATAAACAATGTTGCCAATTTTTCATTTTTTTATCTAAAAAAATAAAAAAGTTATAGGGGGGAATCACCTTTGAGAAACACATATAGAATAAGAACAAAAATTGGTCATCCTAGTAAAAGCATATAGGCTTACAAACTGTTTAAAAATACATTTTTATTATGTTCTGCTTTAATATCAAATGTTCACTTATAAACGTTTTAGATTAAATTCAAACACAATCATCGAGTAAAAGTTGGTGAAGCATTTAGCTATTTAAGAATGTCTGATGCAACAAGAACCACATTTTTGGAGTAATTTAATATTGGAATGAGTGCAGCTGTTTCTCACAAATTCCACGAATTAAGTATTAATGGAGAGACTGACACAGTTACAGAATTTTCAGATGTTACTTGATTTTGATTTGTTTATGGATTTATAATGTGTCCTTAAGGACTGTAATACGAAGGTTGGTAGAAGAGAATCTTTTAAAAGAATCGCTTAGCCCGATTGGAATTTGCCCGTCAGCATATACACTGGACAAAGCATGAATGGAAACGTGTTTGCTGGAGCGACGAATCGAAGTTTAATTTGTTTAATTCCGATGGAATTCAATATGTTAGATGTCCTTCTGGCCAGCGTTTGAATCCCAAGTACACAAAACCCACAGTTAAGCATGGAGGTGGATCAGTGATGGTTTGGGGTTGTTTCTCAGGTTATAGAATGGGCCCGTTACATCGCGTAGAGGGCATAATGGACAGGTTTATGTACAGGAATATTCTCAGAGATGTTATGTTGCCCTATGTCGAAGACAATTTACCATTGAGATTCCAATTCCAGCAAGATAATGACCTGAAGCATTCCTTCAAAATTATGAAGCAATTTTTCGAAGAAGAAAAAATTCCAATTTTAAAATGTCCATTCCAGTCACCCGATCTTAATCCCATCGAAAATTTATGGGAAATTGTAGATCGTGATATTAGGGATACAAACTATTCAAATAAAGGTGAATTATTCGAACGGTTGCAACAGAAATGGAAAAATATTGGTTTAAAACTCATAGGCAATCTTATTGAATCAATGCCACGTAGATGTCAGACTGTAATAGACAATAATGGGTATTTTGCAAAATACTAATATTGTAGATGGTTTAGTTTGTAATTAAGAAAAAATACTTCGAAAAAAAAGATGTTAAAAATGGTTATTTTTTAAATTTGTCTATCTACTTTAGTTAGCTACTTTTATTAGTTATTTCTTATTATTTACCAAACTAGGCGATTGTTTCTAAAGAATGTTTTATTATTTTTATACATGTTCATGTTGCCCATAACATACTTAAATATCTTTATTAAAGAATTTTTATTTCTTTTGATTTTTTTAAAAACCATTTGTCTGTCTACTTTTGGCCATTACTGTAGGTCCTTTAATAACGATGACCGTTTATAACGACCCATGCTCAGTAGTCCCTTCGCCATCATTATATCCAACTTTCACTGTATTTATTATTATTTATTAATTATTTAATTATTTATTCTCACTTTTTTAAAATTTTAATCAAAAATCAAATAAATATTATTAGTTAAAATAGTGAAAATTATTTAAAAAATGATTGCCTTTTGCTGGCCAGTGTATTACCACTTTTATATTATTTTAGCGTTTATAAATATTTTTAAATAACAACCAAAAAGAAAAACTTTTTACTGTATCAATAAGTAATTAATTTGCAATTAAAAAAAAATCGGGCCCGCATTAAGGAAATATTCCTGATGGTTATTAATACGTTGAAACGTTGAGAAACGTATGAATGAGATACTATCATTTTAAAAGGAATAAAAAATGCTTTCAAAATAAGTTATAAAAAATGCAGGTCCGTATTCAAAAACAAAAAGTTGACAGTCGTTGCCAAGATACCAAACGTTATAAAAAAAAAATTAAACATTAAGTTTAGTAGAGCACAAAAAATTATAAATATAAAAGTAAATTTCTAAAACCAACAGTTTTGAAAATAGTCATTTAAATAAAATTTGGCGTTTTTTTTATAAATCACCCTGTAATTTACGAACTAATAAGCATTTTGCAACGCTATAAAAGGATTTAGAACAAGGATCAAAATTGGCAACTTTTTTCTAATTTAACCACCCCCGTATCTCCTATAGTTTCGGAAATAGCAATAGTCACACATGGCAAATAGAACACCCTGTATAAAAACATAAGCACATGTACACTATTTCACCATTACACTATAACAACTCTAAAATGCAAGCGGTACTTAAATACAGGGTCTCCTAAATTTGGTTCTAAGGCTGACAACTTTCAACACACTGTAGCTCAAGAAGAAGTTTAGGACACAACACCCTTAAGGATCAGCATCTTGTTCTGCAATACCCCGTGTAGCAAGTTAATTTATACATAGTATACTTTGATTAATACTTTAAAGAATTAAGGATAAGATATTATGTAAAAAACTGGGAAATAAATATTTTTGCATTTATATTTTGTTTGTACCTTCTAGGGTCATCCTCCATAATTGCGATCTTTGACTGGGGATCTTCCGCGCTAGAAAAACCTTATTCTTTTTTCCTACGTCCAATACTAATTCTTGACACTCCACGTCATGGGGATCTTTCACTCTATGAGCGCTAAAAACAGGAACAAAAATATTTTATATTCTAGCAAATAGTGATTTATTAGTGAATAAAAGTACATTTAGACATTAATTATTGTGACTTACTTCTTAAAAGTTCCAACAAAAGCAATGTAGATGAAGTTCTCGTACGTCAGTTCACCTACTAGGCCCAAATTGTTAACGTCGCATAACTTTGAAACACCCCCAGGAGCGACTAGTTTTATAAGCGGTTTTTTCGTAGGTTCATCCCATGCATATGGTACGCTTGAATGTGCCCTTGCTATATACAATTAAAAAGAAACAAAAATAATATAAATGTATTTGTTTAGGTTATTTTTATTTTTATACAGAGTGTGTCAGCCAAATGACAAATGGAAAAAATTCGGTAATAAATGAACGAAAGCATATTTCAAAAAAATGCTACTTGAATTTGTGAAAGAATTATAAATCAAAGCAGCTGTTTGATGTTGGATCTACATGTATATCGGGATTTATTAATTCGCAGATAAAAATCAATTCGGAGCCATTCAAACAGTAAAAGAAAACAAACAAATTTATAAAGTAGTTTGATTTTATGACTGAAATGAATAATTTTTTGATTTGCGACTAATCTCTGTATTTTCTCCTGGGAAAAAATTCCAATCTGGGCTTGGTGAGAGACTTGCTGGATCTTCTTAGCATTATTGCTGTAATTTTAGCTTCCTATTTTGCTTTTCTTAATCAAATAAAATTTTTGTTTTTTTTTTGGCCCTTAATAGACGGAGTATGTTTCCTCAAAGCTAAAGGCTGCTGTAAGGCTTTATGGCAGAATTTATGAAAGAGTGAACATTTTAACATACAATCAGCCTTTCTATATTCATTCTTATAAACCAATCCTTCCAAGAAGGAATGTTTCCAGAAATTAAAAAAATACAAGTTAAAAAAGAGAGTACCTCTGACAAACAATTATAGATCTGTGGTAGATCCATCTATCTTTTCAAGAACATTTGAACGTGCTTTTTACGATAGTCTCTTAAAACACTTAAACAAAATCTCCTATTTTACTAAAGTTTTTAAAACAACAGATCCAGAGAAACTGCTTTATTCAGTTACATAAATAAAACTGCGAAAGCCATAGTTCCTGGAAAGTACACATTTGCAGTGTATTTTGACTTGAGTAAGACTTTCAATATGATGAATCACAAACTTCTCTTGGACGTCCTCAAATCAGCGAGAATTTGCGGTAAGGAATCAAAATATCCCTCAATTTTGGAAATTCCATTGCGGCTAAAATGCAGAAATTTTATGATGAAAAGTTGTTTGTTCTAAATTCTGGCAAGACCAAGTTTATCCTGTTCTAAAATAGAGACAAAACAAAAAATGCTTTGACTCTTAAAGTAAATGAGGTAAAAATTGGACTGGTGAAACTAGTTTTCTAGGGCAAAAAGAATAGTAAGCACCCTACTTGGAGCACTGTGCCTCATTATGTCTGAGTTACAGGATAATGACTGCCTTCTCTTTTTATTTGTATAAAATATGCTGCTTCTCACATAAAAATCAAAACTTGTTTTAAAAAAAATTACTAAATTAATCTAAATCATCAGACAAGAAATAAGCACAACTTCTCAGTACCCAGACATAAGACCAAATTTTAAAAGACAGTCCTTATTATTTTTATGCGAAATCAGGAAGGAAATTGCATATATACAACATATTTGATAAGAAAAAAAAACAATTCTTTATCCAACATCCATATTATTTAACAAATGAATTTTTTGAACATTTTGAATTCCAATAAATTTAGAAAGCTTGGCTGAAGCAGCTGCCCATATTGCTAAATTTTATATTTTGTTGAACAGGTGTTTATCTTTCGTGAATCAGGCGTTTGTGAAATCTACAGTAATATGCAAAGCAAAATAATAGGCGAAGGGTCCTGTTTACTTCACAATATTTATTTCAAAAATCTCGACGCGTTTCGGTTGTTAAACCATTGTCAAGAGAAAATATGTAAGTAAAAATATAAAAGGGTGTTATTAAACTAATAAATTAATTAAAAACACAGTAAAAGTTACATGATATTATCACAAAGTGTCTATAAATAGGTTAAAAACAACGACACACATAACATTACAATGCATTAATCTAAAAACATCACACCGTATATTTATAAACCATGACGGATTTTGGGTTTTAAAAATTCCATATGGGTACTACATTATAGACAGATATTTAATACTAGTACGAATAGAAACGTCTCGGATTAAACGCGACTAAAACAACATTTTAAAAATCTAGTTTTGCTATTTCTAGATTTTCTATTATGTTTAATTCTTTGCTTTCATTTAGGTTATGCAAAACTTATGGAAAATACACAAGTTAATTGTTTGAACGAACCTTATTATAAGGGCTTATTAATGCCCACTACCGAGAAGCGGCCAAGATTGTAAATTTATTTAAGTAGTTTACCACATTCCTGTAAATTAATAGTTTTTTTAAAATGTTCTGTTAGTCGCGTTTAATCCTAAATATTTCTATTCGTACTAGTATTCAATATCTGTGTATAATGTAGTACCCATATCGAATTTTTAAAAACCAAAATCCGTTATGGTTTGTAAATATACGGTATGATGAGATGCTTCTAGATTAATGTATTGTAATGTTATGTGTGTGCCGTTGTTTTTAACCCTTTTATGGACATTTTGTGTTAATATCATGTAACTTTTAGTATGTTTTTAATTAATTTATTAGTTTAATAACACCCTTTTATATTTTTACTTAGGGGAGAGGTCCCTATTTTTGGACCGGTCCTATTTTTAACCTCTTAAATTGGACCATCGCCTTTATTCGAATAAAAACTGTGCCAGGCGCCATTTGTTGGCCGGTAGATATAGCTTATATATTTGCTAGCCGCAGCCCGAACA
Organism: Anthonomus grandis grandis; assembly: GCF_022605725.1. Lineage (NCBI taxonomy): Eukaryota > Metazoa > Arthropoda > Insecta > Coleoptera > Curculionidae > Anthonomus > Anthonomus grandis. The sequence continues at coordinate 29,125,918 of NC_065555.1, forward strand.
AGAGATCTGTACAGTTCGGATAATTCGGGAAATAACATGTGTTATGTTTTCGTGCTGGCTGATGTAATTTTGCTGTTAGCTTCTTAGGGCTTTATTTTTTACTGGTGAGTAACTTTGTCATCTACCTATATATACATTTTAAACATGTTGTCACCTATTATTTCACCTAATAGTTTACCTGTTTTTCACAACAAAACCGTTTTAAAAACGACTATTTTAAAGTGAGGTTATAGTATCTTAAATTGAACCACTTAATAATTCTCATTTTGGACCGGTCCAAATTAAGCAACTTTTTTTTTCTTCAAGGTAAATATGTCACAACGTGGAAAATATTCCATATTGGAATGGAACTAGGAAGATAAGAAGAAACAAGCCTTAATTGCTCATCAAAATGAAGGTATAGGTTTAAACGAAGTAGCTAGAAGGTATAAAATACCGAAGGCAACGTTAAAACGCAGAATTGACGACAAAAACAAACATGTTCATGGAAGTGAAAAAAAATTTGGACGAGCCGCAGATCTTCCACCAGAAATTGAGGAAGAGATAGTAAAGCATGTTCTAGAGCTTGAGAGAAGTCTGTTTGGAATCACTCGTAGTGATTTAAGGAAACTCGCATACGATGTCGCCGAAGCGAATGGAATTCCGCACAGGTTTAAAAATGGACGAGCGGGCAAAAAGTTGTATTATTGTTTTATATCTAGACACAAAGAGCTATCGCTTCGCCAGCCGGAGGCAACTTCAGCGGCGAGGGCTGTAGGGTTCAGCAACGAAAAAGTTGAAGCTTTTTTTAATTGCCTCACTGCTCTTTACGATAAACATAAGTTTGGTCCGTCGGAGATATATAATGTCGATGAGACCGGTCTTTCTACAGTCTAGAGACCGCAAAAAATAATTGGACAGAAGGGTAAGCATCAAATAGGATCTCTTACAAGTGGAGAACGAGAAGTAAATACGACATGTGTTTGCTGCATTAATGCTGCTGGTATGTACGTCCCACCGATGCTTATATTCAAGCGAATAAGATTCAAAGATGAACTCAAAGAAGGCGCACCTCCAGAAACAGAATTTGCTTGTTCAGAATCGGGCTGGATAACGAGTGAATTATTCGCAAAATGGCTAAAGCATTTAATTAATTTTGCGAAGCCATCTAAAAATAAGAAAGTACTTTTGATAATGGATGGACATACCATCCATACAAAAAATTTAGAAGCCATAACTTTAGCAAGGGATAATGGAATTATCATGTTGCCACCTTAGTTCATATCAGCAGATAAATGGCTTCGTGCGCACCCTACCCAAAACATTACGCAATTTCAGGTATCAAGATTACTGGGAGAAGCATATGCTAAAGCTGCATCAGTGGGAAATGCTATAAGCGGATTTGCGAAATGCGTCATATGGCCTTTAGATCAACATGTGTTTGATGACAGTGATTTCGTTTGCCTTTTCAATGTGAACATCGAGCCTACAAATGCGCCAAAAGACAACATTACCTCTTCAGTAAACGAAATGTCCCAGAGTACTTCTACTAACATCAACAGCCTATCCCAACATGCCTCCACATCCTGAGATATATCGGTAGAGCTCGCATGCTCCAAGCCATCGCCATCGCCCCAAAAAAGAAAATCCATTTCTGAAATATCTCCTCTACCAATTTTAAAGCGAAAATCGCGCGCAGCAGCTTCCAGTTCTACGACAATAATAACTAGTAGCCCCTACAAGGATGCCCTTGAAGAAAACCAACATAAGAAAGTGGCACCTCCTCAAACCGTTAAAAAGGTATTTTCTTCTTCAAAGCCGACCTTCAAGGGACAATCCTCTGTATCTAAATCTGATAAGGGAAAACGCTGTTTGCCGCAAAAGTCATCAAGTGAATCGGAATCGGAAGACGAAGAGTGCCTTTGCCTCGTTTGCCTATCTCCATTTTTGCAATCTGGTCCAGGGGAAGAGTGGATACGCTGTATTTTATGCAAGAAATCGGCACACTTAAAGTGCACCACTGGTCGCAATACTGAGTTCTATGAATGTATAAATTGCGAGTCTGACAAAGACTGATTTTTTTCTTTTATATACCCAATAGTTTAGGCTTATATGTATATTAGTAAATTAATCTCAGAATTACATTTAGTTTTGTACTGTATTTGAATATTTTAATAAACGTTTTTTCATTAAAAATAAAAAAATATAGACATGGTCCAATTTAGGGAACTTGCGGTTCAAAATAGGAAACCAGTATCCTAAATTGGACCAATAACTCTATTTTGATTCGTTTTTTTTTGCTAACCACAGCAACAGGTTTTAGCCTGTTTTGTAAGCTCTATACATTTATAACAGGCCTAAAGTTATGTACAATTTTTTTGTTACAATTTGGTTCACAAAATTTCATTTTACAGAGGTATTTTGTTAGGAGGTCCAATATAGGGACCTTTCCCCTACATAGTCCTTCGCCTATTATTTTGCTTTGCAAAATGGTACTTCACCCTGGAGAAATCTATGGTAATCGACAGTAATATGTTTACTCTGTTCAAATATTGTTATCTAACAATGGTGTATCCATTTTTTACCTCACTCTCTTTTCTTTAACATTCGCAAATAAAATTACTTTCACATTCATGAGTTCCATTCAAGGCCCTCTTCTTTTTCACTCCACTTTTTTTACCTTTTACTTATTTCCATTTAAACTTCTTTGTTTTCCATTTTCTCTTTCATCGTACACTTTTTCCTTTTTCATCTTTACTCTTTCCTTTTCTACTTTTATTTAGACTTCGCTTTTGTTTAGCATTTCCATAACTCTTTTCAGACATCTTCCAAATACTCGAAAGCAAATATTTGCTTGCTCGTGTTTATTTAAATAAATAGAGTTAGGTTTGTCTCAATTGGTGTATAGTATGCACTTTTTCATACTCCTTTTTTTGGTCTCTTTGTTAAAAAAAAGGTACATTTTGAAATATTGTTCTTGGAATAGATGGACCTTCTGTAATAATTCGTTGCAGAAAATCATCAAGGGAATCTAATTCTATTTTAAACACAACAGTTTGCAAATGATCCCAGAGAAAAAATCAAGGGGTGTTAGATCTGGTGATATTAGCGGCTATTCAATTGGAAGTCTTCTTCCAATCTACTAGTCTGGAACTGTATTGCGTTTATATATTGTATCGCAGGAAGAACAAAGTAAGGAAGAAGAACGAAGAAGGTCCTCCATCGAATCCATTGAAAATTTATTAGATCTTCGTTTACGTTCATATTTTGCCAAGTATTTAAGTGATTTTCTATTTCTTCAACTATAAGAGAATGAATGATGTCAAACAGTTCCAAGTATATTTTGCTGTTAAGGTTCGTTTCGCTGTTAAGGTTCCCATTAATTAATAAAAGCCAAATAATAGCATCACCTAATATTCCCGTACATACATTGATTTTTTTGTGGATACTGTGTGTCTCCTTCCCTGAAAACAGACGGGTTTTTGTCACGCCAGTACCTACAGTTATGTTTATTAACAAAACCATTTTTAAGGAAAGAACATTTCTCGGTAAAACCAATATTTTTAAGCAACTCAGAAGTAATGATCAAGTTTTCTGTTAATCCCTTGAAAAATTGAATTTTTCGATCCTTGACACAACTCTTCAAGTATTTGGATGAGAGTAATTCAATTGAAGTACCCTATCAACAGATTCATGACATTTTAGGATTCATAGCAAAATCTCCTAACACTTTTACTTGTGCCGCTTCATCAAGTGCTCTTCGCTAAACTTTTTTTTGTTTGCCACGTATGCTGCTTCTTCTTCCCCCACCTATATAATAATAATAATAATTATGGTTTATTTATTCCCAAATATACATGCTTATAAATGAAATAATACATAAGAAAACTTTGAACTATTAGTAATAAAAAGCTACATCAGCTTACATCCAAAAAGAGGCAGCTGCTAGAGCAAAGGAAAAATTATATAAAAAAATACATCGCCGCAAAGCAGTGAGCAACGAAAAAAAAAACAATATAGTTTTCAGTTTACAAATTACAAGAGAAATTAAAGAGAAGAGAAAGGGAGAGAGAGAGACAGAGAAGGACAGAGATTCATTTAAATAAAACAGAAGAAGAGTAAGATCAGATAGAAATGAGATAGCATAGCGAGATGATGCTCTTGCACCAATTTGGCTTTAAATTTTCTTTTGAAGACTGGTATCGATTAAGAAAAGTCCATTATTTTGTATTTATTAATTACAGAAGCAATATGGTAGGTAAATGACTTCTTAAATGTTTCAGTTTTATGAGGTGGTATAGTTAAAAGGTTTAATTTTTGGAAATTGATGTTATGATTATCGGTGCGATATTTAATTTTGCGGTGGAGATATGGAGAACATTGAAATTTAATAATTTTATAAAAAAATACTGCTGGATGTAAATTAAGCCATCACTTATATTAAGCCATATTTCGGACAATTTGTGAGATATTCTTTGTCCACGCCTTATGCCACCACATATGAGTCTCAGACCGCAATTTTGCACTTTTTGAACCCTTTTTATGTCCAGGCTGTCAAAAATACGTGATCAGCAAAGTTGAAAAATGATAAAACGAGTGTTTCACAGAGCATTTTTTGCGACCAATAATATCTATGTGAATAAATTAGTTTTAACGTCAAATATACTTTTTTTAAACAAAAAGTAATATGTTCTTTAAATTTATTATCCAATATTAAGCCTAAATTTTTAACTGAGTCCTTAAATTCTATTATATTGTTGCCTAGTTTAGGTTTTATACTAGTCTTTAGGTAGTTTTTACAAGTTTCATTGCAGAATAGAATGGCTGTCGATTTGCCAGCATTTATTTTCAGTAAATGATCTTCTGAAGATTTCAGTAATTCCCCTAAGTCATTATTTATTTGTTCTGTTGATATTGCAGCTAAACTAGGTATAAATGATGAATACATTTGAGTACCGAGTCTGCATAGAGATGATATTTACAATATTTTAAGGAATTTGCAATGTTAAAGGTATATATGCTATATAGAAGTGGGCCAAGTATATTACCCTGAGGTACTCCTGATTTGACACTCAAAAATTCTGATTTTTTTCCCTCTAGGCTCGCTCTTTTTTGTTTAACAAAATTAATTAATTAAAGAAGACGAAGTCTCCTTAAAGCCTATATATTTTAAAATTGCAATCAAGATATTGTAGCGTTTTATTTTTCTACTCCTAATTTCACTAACGCTCCATTGATATTTCATTAATTTCAATAATTATATTAATAATTTCAGTCAACTTCTTTTATTCATATTTCTTTAAATTCACACTGTCAATGACACATTACTACGGTAACGTGTCACTCTTCTGATTGTTCTTAATTAATGTTTTCTCTGTTTGGCTGTCATTGACAGCTCAGGCGAGAGGTGGGGTCGTTACTTATTTAGTCGGTACTGCATCCATTTTTCAAAATCTTGTTCCCGTGTTGCAGGTAGAAGCGCACGTAAAAGACCAGATTTTTTATTTCCGAAATTTATGAAGCAGGAAGTGGTCAATATGGTTTATAATTTATAGTCCTTAATCTTGTTCCTTTAGGGAACCGTTTAACTCATAATTCTGGTGCAGGATGCCCAAGATTTTGATGGATAGATAATGAAACTTAGCAAGGTGAGTGTGTCACATTTTTAACGACATTAATTTTTTTTATCGACAGTGAATACAATGACAACCGTTGTTTTAGGGTTTTATTTTTCCGTTTTTCTCTTTATTCTTCTTCAATTGTTGATGGCTGCAGGATTTTGATTTCCCCGAGAAATTGCTGTAAGCTGTGGAGCTGGAGCCAGAGTTAGAGCTAGTATTAGAGATTCCCAGTCCAGATAGCTAAGCTACAAATGGCATACATTCACAGCCTCGATTTTGAAGGCCAGCCGTTCATTTCTTGGAGGAATATACAGGCCAGTCTATTCCATTTATTTAAATATTACTAACCATAGATTTGTCTCACTTATTTAAATTTTTATTAATATATTTTTAATTTCAATTTATTGCTACAAATATTTAATCAATATCATAATTTAATACGTCAATTTCATACCTATAATTTTAGTTATTTTTTGTTCAGTATTTTTCAGTATCTTTTTTGGTAGTTAAGTAGATATAACTCGGTTAAGGCTGATATGCGTTAGGTAAAAAGGTTCATGAACTTTCCCCTGCGTAATACAAATATATACTAAAAACTTTAATAATTGCAATTTATTTTTCACGTGCTGAAATCTACCTAGTAGCGAAATCATAATTTAAATGTTAATTTTGTTAAATTTATTTTAATCATATCAACATTATTCATATTTTAATTCATAATAAATTATTAACATTTAACAGATTAGAACATGAGGTGTATACATATCTTTCATGTAAATATAATTTGGTTGTATTGTTAAGATATTTTTTTTTTGCCTCTTTAAATCTACTTTATCCAGGGTCATTTAATTGTTAATTGAAACCTATATACCAAATCTTTTTTCTTAGTTTTCTTTCATTTATAAAAAAAACTAAGTGGCGCCCTCTTATTTATTAGTTATAATCAAGTTTATATTCTTTAATAGCCAGTCATAAGTGAACCTTCGAACAATCCCAAGTTTCCAATAATTCTGAGCTACCGTCTGCAAACTCTTGGCAAAATAGTAACACTGTAAAGTTAACGCCGCAATATTATGATCCATCATATCAAATGCTTTGGAATAATCTAATAGTATCAAGACAGTTGCATTTCCAGAATCTTAAGAAGTGACAATATCGTCCACTATATCACACAGTGCCATCGAAAAACTATATCGAGGTCTAAATCCTGACTGTTTGGAAGGTATAATATTAAGTCTGTCAACATAGTTGATTCTCTGAGTTTCTATTATCTTTTTGGAAAGTTCGCAAAATTGATATTGATCTCAGTTGACTTAATTCAATAGAGTTATTAACTTTAGCCAGAGGCAAAACGTTGGCTATTTTCCAGTTTTTGGGAAAGTATGAGTTCTCAATACAGCCTTTTATGATGTGTGTTATATATGGTATTATAAAAGGACAGCAAAGAGAGAGAAGTGTTATATTCAATATATCTGCACTAAAAGCTTAAGATTTTATATTTAGAATTTTATAAATTAATTCTTCATTTTATAACGTTTATATTAAATTTAATTTTTCTAACTTTTTTGCTTTCAAAGATATTCGCATTGAAGGTTTTTAAATTGACAACCTGAATAACATTTAAATTAAAAATTGAATCTGACTCAATAGATTAGCGGGACTATTAAAGTTTCTGAATCTAGAATATAGGAAGAAACGACCTAGTATATCATGTTTTGTTCCTTTTTTTAAATTGTGTTATATAACTTTAAGTTTATTATATATTTTCAATATTTTGTTTATATTATTACTGTTAATAAAAAAAGTGTAAGACTGGGTTTTCATCCATCTTCCCACTCTTTTCATCTTCCAACTATAACTTATAAAATCCCAATTCTCACCTTCAAACGCCAGTTCACAAGACCAGGCACCTATGTTAAGTATTTATTTAGTAAAAATTTTAATAGTAGAACTTTTATTCTAAAATTAGGGTGGTACCTTCTAAAAGAGTATTTTAAAAATTATACACACATATTAATATTTTTGTTTTTAGTATTACCATGAAAGGAATGTTTTAATTAAAGTTTTTAATAAAACCCTAAAAGGTTGTTCTTAGTTGTTATTCTTATATTATCGAATTTATCCTATTTGGCTGAGACACGCTGTATATTGTTTATCACATTAATTTTACCTGTACTGTGCATAACATCTATAAAACAACTCTGACCAAACTTAATGGGCACTTCAGAGAAATTGTCAATTCTGATTGGCGGTGGCATCGTATCGGCGTCTGTGAATATTATGTAGAAAGTTGCACTTTGAAGAACTACTTCCAGTCGTAGAAAATAAACTCTTGAATTCGGATCTCTAAAAGAAAATTAAGAAAAAGATGTGAATATGTTTCTGTCGAGCTGTAATATTATTGCCGTTTATTAAATGTACCGGGTGTCCAAATAAGAAAGGACGCCGGCTGTATCTCGGAAACTATTCATCGCACAGTGCTGAAAAAAAAAATTCTTAAGAAAAGTGGCAAAAAAAAATGGCTGGAAAATATTTACAAGTTCCTAAGACTACCACAAGAGGGCGTAACTGCACAGTAATTTCAAAAAATTCAAATTTCGTCTAAAATAGCCAGTATTAGGTACCATTTTGAAAACATCACAATAATCTTCATTAATTTTGCCTTAATTTGGCTAAAGAATTTTCTTCATATCTCCAATGAGAAGGGTGGGGGAAGATCATGAATACTGCAACCTTTTTAATCGCCCTGTACTCAGATTCTTTATTAAAGGTAATTCAAGTGGGTACTCGTTTAAAAGGAAATTAAAAGGGCTTTCAAAATATGCACCTGTCAATGTCACTTTGTTTTCAGTGAAGTCGTCAGAGGGCGTTGTTTAACAAAGACTGGGTTTTTAGAGATTTTCTCTAAAAAGTTAAATGCAATGATATGATTTTTTCACTGCGGTTTCAAGTTTCTTAAAACATACTAACAAACCAGTGAAAACCGCGTTTCGATATCTCCATTTGTTTTCGAGTAATTTTAAAATAACCTATTTTTCAAATTTTAAATATTATTAGCAATATTAGGGCGGTCTTTGTGACAGAATATTATCAAAAATTACTGAAAATTATTTGAAAGCTCATAATCCTATTTCCACTTGAAAATATAATTGGCAATCGAGAATCTCCGAATATGATTTATTAGAGCATTATTTTTTAATTCTATTTGAATATTACTATTATATCAAGAGGCCTATGGAAATATAAACAGAAACAAAGGATTGGAAAATGTCATTTAAAGTTACTTAAATTGACAGTTGTCAGTTTTAAGTTATTTCTTATGTGTAAGTGTTTTTTTACTACAAATTAATAAGTTTAAAAATGAAAATTCCAATGAAGTAGCCTATAATATGCTAGCAGTTTATTTCGAATGCAATCATAACTCAACGGTTGCCTCTCGAATATATGCTATGTGGTATCCAGAACAGAGACATACGAAAAAGACATTTGTAAGATTAGCTACTCGGTTGCGAGAAAATGGCAGTATCCATTTACCTCTTAACAGAAAACGTCGCTCTGGACGATCTGAAGAAAATATTGTTAATGTGCTTGCTTATATTGGATTATACCCTCACATAGGAATAAGGCAAATTTCATTGGATTTGGGCATTACGAAATCAACTGTGCATAACATTTTAAGAGACCACAATTTGTTTGTTAAAAAGTTGATAACTAAATTTGACTATTACTAGAATCGAATATTAAAAAATATATATTATTGATATTTTTTACCTAATTTGAATGTTATTTTAGGTTGCATCCATATCATATGGTGCTGCATCAGGAATTAACAGGAACCGATTTTGATAGACTTGATTATTGTATCTGGTTTAGCAATATGATGGAAGAAGATCCCCAGTTTGTCTCAAACATTCTATGGACAGACGAGGCAACTTTCATCAGTGTTAGTAGTGTAAATTTAGATAATATGCACTATTGGGCTCCGACAAATCCCCACTGGATGAGAGAAGTGCAGTATCAGGGTCGGTGGTCTGTTAATGTCTGGTGTGGGATAATGGGGGGAAGAATTATTGGTCCATACATTTTTGAAGAGGTCCTCGATGGACACACCTATTTAGATTTTTTACATCACTTGCCTTGCCATTACATATATCACTTGCCTGTACTGCTTGAAGACATCCCAATTCAAACCCGTGCAAGGATGTTTTTACAGCACGATGAATGTCCCGCGCATTTTGCGATAAATGTGAGAAATTTTTTTAATTTAAGGTTTTCTCATAGGTTGATTGGTCAAGGAAGTATATTTCCTTGGCCCCCGCGATCTCCTGATCTGACTTGCCTAGATTTTTATTTGTGGGGCAGACTAAAGGATATCGTTTACCAAACCAGAACTACAACACGAGATAATATGATAGCTAGAATCAGAAATGCGGTAATAAGCGTATCAGTTGCCGAAGTGGAGGCTGCAGTTCACGTTACTTATCGAAAAGTACGCGACTGTATTAGTAACTATGGTGGACACTTCGAACATCTTGAAAGAAATTGATTTAGTTATATGTTTTATTTTTATTTATTTTATATTTAGTATTAATTTGCGCTATTTGTTATAATTGTTTAGTCAGAAGGATTTTGAAGATTGAATAAGAGGTAAACGGATACTGCTATTTTCTGCTAACCGAGTAGCTAATCTTGCAAATGTCCTTTTCGTATAATGTCTCTGTTCTGGATACCGCATAGCATATATATTATTCTAGAGGCATCCGTTGAGCCTTTGAAATAAACTGTTATCAAGTCAGGGGAGTTTAATTTTTGTAACGTTTTTTTTTCAGATTGATCGGCGTTGCCATTCGCCTAAAACGTCTAATAGGCGATCTACCGTGAATCACCCTGTATATTAATGCGACTCAATATATGTAAAAACGCTAAGACAAACTTATTCCGACTTATCTAATCTGTAAATTCCTGCTAATTCTTAATCATTTGTTAAATTAATTATAGGTACTTATATTTAAAATTTAAAAAATAGGTTATTTTACAATTACTCGAAAACAAATGGAGATATCGAAACGCGGTTTTCACTGGTTTGTTAGTATGTTTTAAGTCTTCGAAACTGCAGTGAAAAAATCATATCATTGCATTTAACTTTTTAGAGAAAATCTCTAACAACCCAGTCTCTGTTAAACAACGCCCTCTGACGACTTCACTGAAAACAAAGTGACATTGACAGGTGCATATTTTGAAGGCCCTTTGAATTTCCTTTTCAACGAGTACCCACTTGAATTACTTTTAATAAAGAATCTGAGTACAGGGCGATTAAAAAGTTGCATTATATATGATCTTCCCCCACCCTTCTCATTGGAGATATGAAGAAAATTCTTTAGCCAAATCAAGGCAAAATTAATGAAGATTATTCTGATGTTTTCAAAATGGTACCTAATACTGGCTATTTTAGACGAAATTTAATTTTTTTGAAATTACTGTACAGTTACGCCCTCTTGTGGTAGTACTTAGGAACTTGTAAATATTTTCCAGCCATTTTTTTTGGCCACTTTTCATAAGAATTTTTTTTTTTTAGCGCTGTGCGATGAATAGTTTTCGAGATACAGCCGGCGTCCTTTCTTATTTGGACACCCGGTACAATATTTACCGTATATTAATGTGCATCGAGTTATTCGAATCGATCTTAAATCCCCCAGACCAACAGCAATCTGGAATATCTTCGATAGAAACACACAGTAATTGTGGCTTATCCAAACTGGACCAATGGAAGGGCGTATAAGAGTTAGGCAAAGCTTTAAGAAATGATTTTTGGTTGGACGGAGTTTCACCCTGCAAAAGTTTAGTCAATTAAATTCATAAATTGCTATATTAAAATGATTGTTATACGTACGTTATTTTCTTTGACTAAATAGGACTGCGCAAAAACTAACTTATAAGAGCTTCTATTGTGCAACTGGTATCTGGGAGAAATAGATATTATATGGGTCCCTCTATATTTCCCCCTTCCTTGTCTTACTTCAATACCAACTATAAAGACCCTATCAGACTTATCCCGGATGGTTACATGTAGTTTTCTATGTTGAGTGCCTTTTCGAGCATGGAAGTTTGAACACCACTGTAAAAAAATTTAATGTTTTAATTATTATAATTTATAGAGGATGTCCAAGTAGGGTGGAGCGACAGTATAAGATTTTTTTTTTGAAAATCAAGATGCCTGGCTTTAGGAAAGATGTGCTTGGGAGTAAGAAGTTATTTGCTTTTTTGTTTTTTTTTTTCTACTAGCATCGCCTCCACCGCCACAGGTTACCAAAAAACTTTATTAAGTAAACATTTATTTCTCTTTTAAAAAGGCAACACAATTTAAAACCTTAACTAAAAAAAATATAATAATTTTGCGACATATTACACTACTTTGAAGAAATTTTTTTTTAGTCTCAAATGTTGGTATTATGGACCGTGACTCTAATTTACTTTTTATTGCCCTATTTCTCTCTCATAATCACAAACTGTAGTAGATACATCAGTCACCATTTTGACGGCTCTTTCCACAGCTTGTGTGTGTGGCAAGGGTAATCTTTTAGGGGAGACCTTAAAGAGAATTAAATGAAAAATATAGCCTTGTATATTGTTTCAATTGTCCCGGAGACGGGGACAGTTTGAACACATACCATGGACAGTTGAAACACCATTAAGAATAAAGAAAATATTTATTTAAATACTGAAATAACATTCAATTTAGAAATACGAAGAAAAAACATTGATACATATAATTTTTACACTTAAATAAAACCAAATTTTTATTCAAAAGTTTTAAACAACATAATAATTATCCTAATGCTGAAATTGAAATAAAGATAAATTAGCAAAGTAGAATATTTATTCTGACATGCAGTTATGACAGATATACAAATCTTCTTGACGAGTGCATTCTACATATGATTATTAGTGGCAATCAATGCATTGCACCCATTTTTCCCCTGAACAGCTATTTCTATATGATTCCAAACATACTAGACAAAAACAGTCTTCATTGTCACTGCTGCTATCGTCCTGACTATTCTGTTGACAAGTTTTTTTGGACACTGGTGTTTTTGATATATTTTTTGGATCACCAATTTTTTTTTTCACTTTCTTCTTTTTTTTGCTTCATATTCTTGTTTAATAGCAACTTTTTCTGGTGTGTCCGTATAAGTGGTAGATTTTCTACTTTTGCGTTTCCCTGTAGTTTTCCGAGGAAGAGCTTTTGGTAACGGCCTTATTAGCTTAGGTGAAAACACATCCAAAGAGAGGTTAGAGGCTGACTGAACACCTGCAGATGCAACTGGAGGCGGGGTGCTTGATGGCTCCAACGAAACAGTTCCGCTCGTTGACGCTCTTGGAGAGTTAGAATTTACTAATTTTGGAAAAGAATCAGTGCTGCTTAAATCTTTATTCTCTCTTGAACCTACTGCCTGGACTTCTTGGGGGATATTCAACTGCACATTTTCGGGAGCAGGTCTGTCAGTTACATATGATGGAGCAAAATCTAAAGCCGTAAAAATATCTCGATTAAACGGCCATATACCAGTGCACTGGAATCCAGCAACAATATTAGATTGTGTTAAAACCATATAGAGACTCTGTTTAACGATGCTGGGGATGTCATAAATTGTCATCGTTTTGCCTCGGTTGTTTCTTATCCAAGAATCGCAAGTTGAATTTACAGCTTTTTTAAATGGACCATAAATCGATCGATCCAAAGGTTGTAGTTTATGTGAACAGTGTGGGGGAAATGAGAGGACAACAATGCCGTTTTCTTTGCAAAAGTCCAAGCATGGTATGCTTACATGAGATTGATGGTTATCTATTAAAAGCAAAACTTTATTTTTAATTGAACTGTTGGTATGTTTTTGAAAGTGTCTTAAGTATAGCAAGAATTCATCTTCTTGCGTCCATCCACTAGCATTTCCTGCTCCAATGCACCCAGGTAGACCGTCACGAACGAAATGATCCTGATATCTTAATCTTGGAAAGATAAAGATTAGTGGGATGCTATTTCCAATTGCATTTACCGCTATTGCCACTGTAACCAAAGTGCCCCTACTTGTTTGCGTCCCTTTTCTGCTACGATTTTAACAGGTTTTTGTACCGTCTTAACACCGGTTTCGTCTATATTATTAATGTCCTTCGCTTGGAGTTTATATCTGTCTATTACCGTGGCAAGATTGTCAAAAAAAAGTTGTACATCTGTTGGGTTAAAACTGGTCGCTCTTCAAAGGCTTGTAGAAATGTAGGTCCGGAAGGTTTTACTCCAGTTTTCATTGACGAGACGTGGATTTTTAGAAAGGGATCATATCGTAGTAGCTGGCAAGATGATACCAAGCACACGGATTCAAGGAAAAACAGTAAAGGTAAAAATTATCTGGTTATCTTTTTAGATTTTTTTAAAAATAAAAACTATTGCCCTTTTAAGGGTCCTCTAACTTCATAATTTCATCTGTTTCATAGTTTCATATAATTTATCTAATATAAGACAATATGAGGGAATTTAACTCCATACACTACTCGTATGTGCATGGAACATTACTTATTAATTATATTAAATTTATGTTCTGGAAGAATGATTTCTAAAAGAAGAGAATTGAATTATCTTTTATTTTTAAGGTCATCGTTATATCGTGGTCCTTCATCAAGGGTGCAAATTTAATATTCAAGAGTGGATTAAAGACGGGAGATTATCATGACAATATGAACAGGAAAAACTTCGAAAACTGGTTTAAAACTCAGCTGGTTCCAAATCTTCCCCCAAAGTCATTTATAATCATGGACAATGCAAGTTACCATTCTGGTTTATTAGAAGAAATCCCGAGAAAATCTTAGACAAAGCAGAGACTGACCGAATGGTTGAAGAAAAAGAAACATGAAAGATAAAATATGGAGTATTGCACGCAGAAACTGGTAACTAGATAAATTAGCAAAGTAGAATATTTATTCTGACATGCAGTTATGACAGATATACAAATCTCTTGAAAGGCTTGTAGACCTGGGGACAACAGATTGATAGTTCAGAATTACGTTTCATAAACCTGGAAAACCAATCTTCTCCTGCCAATGAGCTTTTAGTCCATGTATTCGGCATATTCAATGAATATTTTACGGCTATTTGGTAGGCCAGTTTACGTATTTCTTTTGGTGATAGACCGTAAAATATTTGAGATGCCTTTATTATGTATTTAACAATGGATTTTTCCTGCTCAACGTTAAATACTCGTTGTACGCACCTATATCCCATTGTTATAGTTTCAGTGGACCCTTGTTCAATAGATTCTTTCTTTTTCT